>NW_015151307.1:218393-221482 GCF_000732505.1 Cyprinodon variegatus | reverse complement strand
TAGATGTTGCGTCTTAATTGAATCCAGTCATGATTCTAGATCCAAATCTCTGCAATAAAGCGGATCAGAACCTTCCAGCAGAACCGGAACCCAAACATCTGCATCACATATTACTTCCTGGAAGGGAGAAGCAGACACAGTGGACCAGGTGTACCTTCAATGGTACCCAGAAAGCTTGAACCCAATCAGTCTAGATTCCCCAGGTGTACGGCTCCTCAGGACCAGATGTTCAACATTAAGAAGAGTTTGTCCAGATGTGCGTCTCACTGGTTAGTTGAGTCCTCAGTGAGACGCACTCGGCTTCAGCTGGGTTTGGTTGGAGGTTCAGAGGGATTCCTTTACAGGACAGAGATGGATGCGTGTTGATTGGTCCTTTGATGCTACTGTTGCAGGCTCAGCGCACGCATCATGACAAGTTCTAGTTCTTGTAGATCTGCTTGGTTCAGAACAATATGAGAGCATAAAGCAGGAGATGTGATAAAGAAACCTTCCAGATTTTTCTGGCTTGATCGGTTCTCACTTCACTCTAAGCATCGGACCACCGGCCAAGTCCTGCAGCATCGAGTTTGCACAAACCAAACATTCCCTGAGGCTCGGCGGCAGGGGGGCAGAGGAGCTGGTGGTAATAGAAGGGGGGGGGTCGCAGAGAAATAACAGAAATTCTGTGGTTTGGGTCAGGCTGTGTGACCAGAACCGGGCTCCAAACATCTTGAGAAGAATAACAGCGGAGAGGCCTGGGCAGACGCCATGTTAGTGTGTTGGTGCATTCCTGGTGTGTGTTTTCTTTTTCCTGCTCTGTCCCCTCAGTTGGCCGGGCCGGGCCGGGCCGGGCCGGGCCGGGCCGGGCCAGGCCGGGTGGGGTGGGCATGGATAACTGTGGTTTGGTTGGTGGCAGAGTGATGAAGGGGGCGTAGTGTTTTTGGACCAGAGCGGTCCCAGAGGAGTGCTATCAGAATCAGCATCAAGCACACGGAATGGGCCTAAAATGTGAGGACAAGTCTTGTTTTGTTTTCTAATTCTTGATATTTATTCGTCTCCCTTCTTCCTCCTCCTCCTCCTCCTCCTCCTCCTCCCCTAGTTTTGTTTTTCTTAGGAACCCTCCCTGCCAAGAGCTGAAACAATAGCAAAGCTTTCCAAAGCCTCCCTGGCTTTAAACAATGCCATCAATCACAGCCGACACACACGCACACATTCACGTATGAGGAGCAGCTCCTCGCTCGCCTGTTAACTCTTTATGAGGATGAGGTCGGAGCGACCGACCCAGGACCAACGGTCCAGGATCAACGGACAGAGAGCCTCTGAGTCAGAACTCTGTGTTTCAGCAACAATCCCGCTCTGGACTCCAACCAGCAACAGTTTTAAAGAGATTCCTTGTAGCTCCGAGTCCCTGAGGACGCGTGTGGGAAACATTTGTGTGAAATGATGTTTTTATTTTCTCTTAAATCTGTTTCTGCCCAAACTGAGGATGTGCTGTTTGGTTTTCGCTGCAAACTGTTTCACTTTCGGGGGTGAAGTCCTGATGAGTCTGGAACAGATTAAAACTCAGGAGTTCTACGTTTCCCTCCTGAACCCATCCTGAAAAACTGACATTCAAACAAAGCTTTTCTGTTTCACCTCAACCAGTAAAAACATCTCATCGCCCGAAGCTCTTTGCTATTCAGCATCTGTTCCTCTTCTCAACACATTTTAAAATCGTTTGTTTCAGGGCAGCTTTTTCTCACTTTGTGACGCTTCATATTCTAAATAAAACTAGCAGAGGTCTGCAACGCATCGGCTCAACTGCACCCTCCTCTTCCTCTGATCCCCGTTAGCTTTGGAGAAAAAATATTACAGTTACAGAAAAGATGATGATATGGAGGCTGTAGATGATACTCCTCTGAATCAAATGTACTTCATAGAAAAGAGACAATCTGAGGCCCGTACCATGATACCGCCTCCTTCCATCGCAGAGCCTGGCTCCACAGACTGGTTGCTGACAACAGGGATGATATTTTCCTTCTCTGCACCTTCTCTAGTCAAAGCAGAGGAACAACCAAAGCTGAAACCTTCATGAAAGCAGATGTTACTGAATTAACTTAAGAATAAATTATATTATAAAATATATCTATATTACATTCATTAAATTAAAACTTTGTCTAGAATAAAACTTCTGGTTTTATTGTAAAGAAATGGTTTGAGGTCAAATTCTCCCTGTTCCTGATGAAGGGATCATTATGTTGGAAACGATTTACTGTTCATGCAGTATGACCTTTCAAAATAAAAGCCTGGTATTTCAGAGCTCCGACGCACTTTAAACCCTCAGCTGAGCAGAAACTCTCTGACTCTCCTGCAGCACCTTGTTGCAGCCTTGTCTTATGACCAGGTGACACCCAACGGGTCAGAACCACTGCACTCTAACCCCCTTCTGGCCCAGAGTGATCTAGAGCAAACACTGCAGCACGCTCCTCGCAGCAGGACTTTAACCCAGGGCTGAGTGTGTGGTTAACGGAGCCCCCTCCCTGAGTAAACTCTGTAGGTGAACTCTGAACAGCTCACGCCAGACCTCTCTGTTTCTGCAGCTTCGCTCTGATTGCAGCATTAAAGCACAGCAGATGACATCAAACATGAAAGGTTGATACTAAATTAATAAACAATTAAGAAAATACTTGGATTATTTCTGCACCAAAATGTGCAAGAAGCACATAAATGATAAATACCAATATGTTTTTTTTTTTTTTAATCATCATTTCAACTTCTACCTCTAACATGTTCTTTGCTTTATCCCCACTTCAGTCAGTTTTAGTCAGATATCTATAATCTATCCAGCAGTGAAGCTCAGATCTCCAAAAGAGTCGCTTTAAATGCTGATGGCAGAAAGCTGGAAAAGCATCTGATCTGATGGAAAGGACGCTCAGCGCCGTCATGGACACCCAAACTAGGTCTCCATCTTTTCCACCTGATGGTTGAGCTTGAAATCATCCACCCTCAGAGCTTCACCGACTGACGCCGAACATCCAGTCTCCCAAAGTCATCCCAGTGTTTTGGGGCGACCATCAGCACTTCCTGCTTTATTCTGTCAGGAACCAGAACCTTTAGCTGTGTGTAGAAGA
>NW_015151307.1:215172-217544 GCF_000732505.1 Cyprinodon variegatus | reverse complement strand
TTGTTCAGCATGGGGGTGAGTAGAAAATGAAGGCTAATCATGTTTTGGGTGTACTATTCCTTTAACACAAATATGCCCCGCCCCCTTCCACAGACACTCTGCTGCACCTCTCCAAAATTTTAGCTGACCTCAGACAGGAGGCCTCTGATTGGTCAAACCTACATCCGCTCTACTCTATGCGTATTTCCTGGTTGGTTCCTTACCGGCTTGTTCTGTTTGTCTGGCCGCCATTGTGGAAAACGACTGGTGAAGATGGAGCAGCTAGCAGAGCGAGGTGCGCGAGAACGCTGGGACCCTTTTCCCACCTGGATCCCCGCTCTTTTTGGCCCTCATGTCCCTCCGTTGTCGCACAAACTTGCCCCCACTTCCTCTGCCGTATCTAGATCCACAGCTGGTTCCTGATTGGCCCTCTGGCGTGGATAACCGATCCTTAAACCTACAGTGACTGAAATGGCGGCGCTTGCTAACAGCGGCTGCAGACCAGCATGCAGTGGGCCAGCTCCTGCACTGGAACCAGAGATCGGAGATCTGTGGTGGTCTGGGTTCGGTTTGCATTTAAGATATAAAAAAAAATAATAATCCAACATTAAGAAGACAATGTGGAGAGATCAGCGGTCTGATCCTCAGGGTAAGCGTGAGAACCTCAGAGGTTCCTGCTTCGATTCATGGATTTAGCTTCAGTGGTTTAGCTTCTCTCTCCCATAATGCATCACTCTGTGCTCAGACATGGACACCAGTGCTCCAGTCCTCCTGTGTTGTTGAGTAGAACAGATGTTTACTGGTTGGACCATGAACCGTTTACATTAAGTCAGTTTGCGTCTTTAAAACCGCTTCTTCGCTTCGCTTCTAACGCTTCTCTTCTACCAAACCAGGCTGGAGCTCTGTGTCCTGAGGAAGCAGGCATGCTCTGCAGGCTGAGCCCTGCAGGAACCTCTCCTGGAGCGATGACTGAAGCTGCTTTTATATATATATATTTTTTTTCTTCTTCCAGTTTTTGGATTTATGTTATTTATTTATATCGTGAGTGAGGCCCCAGAGTTCCTGATTCTGGATCCTTTAAGGTGGAACTGCAGGAAGCACATTGAATATTGATGTCTCCCACTAAATCCTGCCTGAAAAGAAGCTTTTAACAGCATTTCATCAGAAATTCTTTCCTTTTAACTGTAAAGTTTAGATGGAAATGATCCCCAGCTGAATCCCCCGCAGCTTGGATCGGATCAGGGAAATAAAACAGGACAATATCTGAGCTTTGATCCTGGAAGGTTCTCTCATTACGTGTCATTAGGTTGAAGTGAAGATGTGGAACGTTAGCTGAGTGATTAGAAAGCTGCCTTGGATGCTGCTGACCTTCTAAACCATGGTCAGAATGATCAGTTTCACCTCGTCTTCATACCAACTTCTGGCAAGAAAGGAACGGAGCTCAGAACTCAGTCTGGGTCTGTAGAACAGAGCAGCATTGTTAGCACAGACCTCTGGGTTCTATTTCCAAACATGTTCTCAATAGCACGTTTGGCTTCAATCTGATTTTAGCTGTTTTCTCTCTGTCTGCTCTCTGGGTTCTCTCTGTTTCTATCAGTGTTCTCTTTTGGTTCTTTCAATGTATTTTCTTTGTTCTCTCTGGGTTCTCTCTGTTTCTATCAGTGGTTCTTTCAATGTATTTTCTTTGTTCTCTGTGGGTTCTATCTATTTGCAGTAACTTTGGGTTCAATATGTTCTCTTTAGGTTCTCTCTGGTATCCTTTTGTGCTCTCATTGGGTTCTACCTACAGAGTATCTGTGGTCCTTTGGGGTTTTATATGGCTTCAGTCTGGGATGTTATTGGTGTTCCTGTTGGGTTCTAACGGGGTTCAGTCTGGGTTCTATATGTTTTCTGTGGGTTCTCCCTGGGTTCTCCCTGGGTTCTATCTGGGTTCTATCCGGGTTCTCCCCGGGTTCTATCTGGGTTCTATCTGGGTTCTCCCCGGGTTCTATCTGGGTTCTATCTGGGTTCTCTCTGGGTTCTATCTGGGTTCTCTGGTGGTTCTATTTGGGTTCTATCTGGGTTCTATATGTTTTCTGTGGGTTCTCCCTGGGTTCTCTCTGGGTTCTCCCTGGGTTCTCTCTGGGTTCTATCTGGGTTCTCTGGTGGTTCTATTTGGGTTCTATCTGGGTTCTATATGTTTTCTGTGGGTTCTCCCTGGGTTCTCTCTGGGTTCTCCCTGGGTTCTCTCTGGGTTCTATCTGGGTTCTCTGGTGGTTCTATTTGGGTTCTATCTGGGTTCTATATGGGTTCTCTGGTGGTTCTATCTGGGTTCTTTGGTGGTTCTATCTGGGTTCTATCTGGGTTCTCTGGTGGTTCTATCTGGGTTCTTTGGTGGTTCTATCTGGGTTCTA
>NW_015151307.1:212057-214782 GCF_000732505.1 Cyprinodon variegatus | reverse complement strand
GGGTTCTATCCGGGTTCTCCCTGGGTTCTCCCTGGGTTCTATCCGGGTTCTCCCTGGGTCCTATCTGGGTTCTCTCCGGGTTCTATCTGGGTTCTCCCTGGGTTCTATCTGGGTTCTACCAGGGTTCTATCTGGGTTCTCCCTGGGTTCTATCTGGGTTCTCCCTGTGTTCTATCTGGGTTCTCCCTGGGTTCTCTCTGGGTTTTCTCTGGTATCTGTTCTCACAGTGTTTATTTCAGGTTATTTCTGTGTTCTCATTGTTTTTTGGTTCTATCTGTGTCCTTTTTGGGGTTTATCTAGATTCTCTCTGGGTTCTCTGGGTTTTCTCTGGGTTTTCCCTCAGTTCTCTGTTTGTTTTCGTCAGTTCTTGATTCTACAGGTTGGGTCTGGGTAATCTCTCAGGTTCTCTGTGTATCACTGGGTTCTATAGGTTCTCTGTGTTTTCTTATTTGCTTCTATCTTGGTTCTCTCTGGGTTCTGTTTGGATTCTTTTTTTTAATTCAATTTATTTTTTCTATTGGTTCTCTTTGTTCTCTGGATTGTTCTTAAATGTCTGGATCTTTTTTACTCTGTGTTTGACGCGTTTCCATTCTCAGGTGTCCGATGCGTCTCTCTCTAACAGGGTTCCTGCAGCCCTGGAGATACAACATGCCTGCAGAGCAGCAAAGGTCTAAAACACTTTAGAATCGTTTGATTTTCTTGAAGGCTGTTGATGTTTTTTAGACTTGGCAAATGTTCAGACATGTTTGTTGCACGTCTTAACATCATTTTTCTACAGAAATAATCAGCTTGAATTTTTGAAGAAGTATAAATATGCAAAGAGCAGAAAGAGGAAGAAGTTTTTCAGGAGAAGCTGAGTGTTTGTGAACAAAAACAAGCAGGTTCTACCTTTATTTTCCCATAATTCTCTCCAGCTGACTTTGTGTGGACCCTCTGAGGGACCCTAGAACAATGCAGGCTGAAGGTCTGGCTGCGTAGAACAATGAGCGAGCATTTTGCTCTGCTAATGTTCCTCTGACCACAAACAGCAGCAGAAGAAAGTCAGAGAGTTTGGGCAGAAACAGCTTGTCAGACTTCCCTCAAACTAAATAAAACCCGTGTCTCTCTCTGCCCCCTTCCTCTTCATCACTTCATGGGAACCCAGGGTTTGGTTTTACAGACAAACTGCTTACTCATGACCAAAGTACCGCAGTGACCTGTCAGCCCCACGGCATGCTGGGAGGCCCTGCAGAGCCGTGCCGCTCTACGATCAGCTCCCAGCCAGCTTCCTCATTCGCTGCCTTATCAGCCTGCATCCTGTGCTGCAGCAGCAGGGACGCACAGCGAGAGATCACACCTGACTGCCAGGTGAGGGGGCGGAGCCTAGTTATCAGGTGACTCTGAGTCTGGACTGCTCATTAGCAGGCAGATGTTCCTAAGGTGTGAATCGCAGATAACTTGTCCTGCTCATTGGATCAGAATCTACAGAATTTCTGCTGCTTTAGATAAACCTTCAGAATCTTCAGAACATCCTGTGTTTTTATCTCCAAACAGGTGGAAGCGTCAGTCTCCTGATAACATGCAAGGTTTTAATTCTTCTTTAATTGCAAAAAACACGAAACCCAGATCCAAACGCTCAGTATCATGTCCAGAATCAGAACCAACTATCCAATCAAAGGTCAAAATTGGTTTCTTGATTTCTTAGTTTGCTGTCTTTGTTTCAGACCAGAATCTTTTGGTCCGTTTGATCAGAACCAATCGGATCAAGATGTCTGGATTAGTTTTGTTCAAATCCTTAACAGAAACTTTCACTCTGAGTCCCGAAACTTGTTTTTGGGTTTATCAGCTCGGTCCAAATACAACAATGTTCTGGTTCTGCTGTGGTACCGCTGTAAACTGTTGGTCAGGGCTTTGGACCGGTGCAGAACTTGTTGGTTGGATTTGGACGTTGCAGCTCAAAACTGATCAGGATTTGTGTTTAAAGGCTGGTTGACCCGGGTCTAGTCCTGACCAGAACTTTGTTCTGTTGAGTTCCTATATCTGTCTATTAAATCTTGACCCATTTTAATGAACACATACAGTTTCTGATTTACCATTGTTGGGTCTGACTGGCGCTTCTTTTTTATCTTTATATCATCAGTTAGAATGTTATAGAACCAGTCCTCACTTCCAGGCAGAACCTGGTCCAGAATAGACCAGTCTTAGCTGGATGGACTGTCCTGAACTGTAACGGTTCCTGGTTCTGTTGGATGTGTTTGCCTTGGTGTCACACGTGTTAAAATCTGACCAGAACCTAAAGCTGGAAAGAACCTCAGGTATTTAAGGCAGCGTTTCTGTTTTTGACAAGTTTGGTCTGAACTGGGAAGGACGAACTGTTGGTCAACAAATCGGACGTGAAGAAACGTGAGGTTTGGACTTCAGAGTCTGATATAATCAGAGTCTAATTTGATCAGAACTGGGATGATTTTGGACCCGATCAAGGCTTGTCTGTTGCTTTACTAGATTGGAAGAACTCATTGTTTCTGAATCACTGTCAGTATCTAACCAACATATGTCTATATTGAGGTAATCTATGATGTCACCTCCATGTTGGGTCTTTGGTTTGGGACCTAACTAGAACTGTTCCTGCATGTTGGTAACCTGACTCCTCCAGATGGATTTGCTCCGCATATCCATCTGGAAACCTTCAGTTGAAGTAATTTTGGGAAGGGGCGAAAATTCTGGTTAGCTGATTGGCCTATGTTGGT
>NW_015151307.1:209520-211735 GCF_000732505.1 Cyprinodon variegatus | reverse complement strand
AACGGAGAGTCTCCAGACTGATCTGCGAGTGAAACCTTGAAAGCTCGCGAGATCAGGATGGTCTCACCAGGCTAGCGTGTTGGTGTTCTTGATTTGAAACTGGATCAGAACTATTAACTTTGGATCTAAAGGAGCAGGTTTGCTGTTCTCCACGAATGACCCCGGTGGTACTTAACCGTTTTTTTCTGTGATGCTGTCATCACCATTTCTATGGTTACTTTGAGCCTATTTATACTAGCTTGCGTATGTATTTTGGGTCAGGGAGTCAGCGGTGCTGCATTGGAGGAAAGATGAGCGGTACCAGTAGTTGCCGTGGTTTTACAAATTTGGACTTTATGTGTGTCACATGTTTCAGACATTCTTGGTGCCACCAATTCTTTGTACGGAAGCTTTGGTCCCTTATGTACAAGGCTCCAGAATGGAAACTTCTAGCTCCCAGTCTCGGACCAGTTAGACATGATCTTGTTATGGATTGAAGCAAGCAGGATGTGGATTATGAAAACACATCTTGTTCTTCCCTACAGCTGGTTTGCCTGGAATTTGCAGTGATTTGGTACTGGTTGGCCCCAACCACACTAATGAATTTTAAGTAGAAACTTTTGGTCCTTGTTGTGGACCTGAAAATTCTAGGACCAAACAAGAACTTGATTTGGGTTTTGACCAGAACTGTCCCAAGATCCCAGGAGCTTAAAGCAGTCCCAATCAGTCCCAGGAACCAGAACCTTTCAGTCTGGAGGTTTTGAGGCTGAAACCTTTGGGGTGAGTTAGAAACCAGGTTCTGGTTTTGTGGGAATCAGGAAGAATCAAAGTAGAACCTGAGTTTTATTAAAGGAGAAACTGAGAAGCAGCGTAGAGGAGTGGAAACCTGGCAGGGCGCTTCAACACATCATGATGTGTTCAGGGTAACACAGAGATGGTATCAGTAAACACGGCAGAGTCCCTGGTGGGTCAGCGGCTCCGGTTGTTCTTCCCACACTTTCTTCTCCTCTCTGTTTGGACCCGTGCTAGAGCTGGAGGACTGGGGGTGTTTTCCCTCCTGGTCTGGCTGCCAGAGGCCTCGCAGGAGCTGCAATGAGCCGTGCAGCGAGCAGCAGAACCAGAGCCAGGCGCTGGTCGTAATTCTGTGAATTATTAACGCTGAATATGAGCACAGGAACAGCTCAGTTATCAGATTCTGCTTCGAACTGGACCTGCACTCAAATACTAAACATTTATTCACCCGTTGAGCTCACAGTTTGATCTGGACCGCCGCCAAACACGTTCTGAGCAGAGCAGCTATAGGTTGTTGCTTCAGTGGGACGGCAGCAGAGTTTGATCCCCTGCAGGATTTTTTTTATTGTGTTTTAGCTTTCCTTCCTGTTGCTTTTCAAGATGTTTGCAAGTTGCTGGGGGTCGGTTTGTTCTGGAAGCTTTCACCATAACATTAAGGTGTCTCAGCAACTTCTTCCCCCACATTTATGACAGCAGATCTAGAAGATCTTTTGGGGAAACTTCTGTTGGAAAACAGTCAGGACAGGAACATTTCGATCTGCAGCTCAGAAGCCATCAGACATCACCAAGCAGTTAAAAGTTTAGGGAGGTGCTGAGAGCAGTTGCGCTCTGAGTTCAGCGTCCTTATTAAGTGCATCGTTGAGGAGGTCGAATAAACACCGTTCTAGAAAGCTCAAACAGTGACATCACCACTCTCAGGTGTTTGTCTTCACTTCAGGGGAGGTTCTCAGAGCTCGGTTTTCTCCCGGATGGAGATGTCATGATCTGTGAATATTTGTGTTTTGATTTCTAACTCATGTTTGTATTTGAATTTATTCTGGGTTTTCAGTTTATTCCTGCAGCACCAGTTCAAAGAATGTGTTATCTGAAGACTCTTTACTGAGATGATTCAATCAGATCATCCTGCCAGAGAGAAAAAAAAAAGGTTTTATCAGGAAGAAACGTCCCCCAGAACCAGGCTCAGTGTGATCCATAAATACTTTCTATATTTGAAGAGGTAATGATAAACCAGCTCCAAAAGCGGCTCTGTCTAGGAGAGAAACAGTTAAGCAGAAAAGTACTGAGCAAGTTTTCTTCTCAAACGGGTTGAAAGAGAGCACATACAGTTAGTCATTGTAAAATGTGAGCCTAGGAGAGAAACTCTATAGCTACTTTGACAAGAAAGCAGAGAGAGCAGAACGTTAGAGATTGAACTAACAGATTCTGCAGAGTGGGAGAATAGAGA
>NW_015151307.1:206441-208593 GCF_000732505.1 Cyprinodon variegatus | reverse complement strand
GTTAACCAAAACTGGAGCTCTTTCCCGACTCCGTTCAGGATTCCCCCTCGGTATCTCTTTGGACTCCTGATCTCCTGGCTCTGACTACCGAGCACGTCTTCAACGCTGGCTTTGACTTTGCTCTCTGGATTATTCAGACGACGAACTCAATGATGATAACTGATGGACTATGGTGGGATATTCCCACCCATTTATTCATCAGAAATGGAAATACACCATAGACACACCGTAAGAGCTGTAGATAAACAAAAACAAATTACAAAATTACGCCACTTAACATAGGATGAATACCATTAGCTACCATTAGCTTATTCAACTTCTTTTTGATATATAAACTCTAAATAAATGTAGAGTTATTATACACATAAAAAATAAAAATATACCTGTTCGCCTTCCAGCTAGATGCCATATAAAAATGTGAATGGAAACCCGTATTGTCCTTTAACAAGCAGCAAAACCATCTGTAAGGACCGGAACCGGAAATAGAAATCAACCCTTCAAAATAAAGGCATGTAAACCCTTTTGCCGAAATTCACTATTAATCCAAAATGTATCACTTAAAACGGAGGAATCAGGGACATTAGGCATAAAAACAAATAACAATATATGAATGAATAAAAGCATATCTAAAAATAAAATAACAAATATCTGGGTCCTTTACACTACCTTCCTTTGTCTGCTCGGCTCTGACCTCCTGCCTGTACTCTGACCTCTGAGACACTGAAGCTCTCTGGGCGTCGCCCTCCACGTCTTGTTGGTACCTCATCCCCTGGGCTTGGACTGTATTATAAGACCGGGTTACTGACCCACACGTCCATTATCATCCTCCGCCAGATAGACGTGTTCACTAACTTGTGGTCTCCACCCGCAGAGGTTCATGCCTTAGATGCTGACGCTGTTCGCTGCAGTTACTTCTTTAATAAATGTTTTGATAAATCTAACTGCCTGTCCACCTCCAATACTTGGTCCTATTGTTCTGAGCCTGACACCAATGTTCGGGTCTACCATAAATTTAAAAATGCAGCAACACCAAGGTCTCTCTCCACAGCAAAGGCAGTTTAACATCATGGACTTAGGCTGTGGGTCAAAGATCCTTGACCAAAACTGATACCTTCAAGCTGGATTGAAGCTGCTGCTGTTTGTGAGACCTTCTGGGAGACGTTTGATGGTTAGAACAACCAACGATTGAGCTGCTAAGCCATGATGATCGGTACAATGTTGAAACAGAATGCCACTACATGTCCACCAAGGCGCTGGCAGCCTGATGATTGATCGATTCTTGTGGTGCAAAGCAGGTCTGATCCTGAAGGCTCTGATCTCAACACGTTTAACTCGTGGACCATGATTAAAACCTGTCTCTGTTCCAGAAAACCAGCAGACTGGTCCACTACCAGCCAGATTTTTTTTTTAAGTCCTACCACACTAGCATGTACAAATTGTGTGAAAGTAGCTAAATATTATTTAGGAAATGCCAAAAATGGTTGCATTGTTCTTTCAGTATAAGGAGAGGGGGTGGTAGATGCGTCACATGCTCCGTTTTACTAAGATTGGAGTGTTCTGCTACACTATCAGAACAACAATTGGACTGAAACCGGCCTTTTCCACCGAATCCACCCAGCATTAACCCTGGTCCGAACTTTTTAAAAGGATGATGCAGACATCTCTGAGGAAAAACTGGAACCAAAGCGCTTGTCCTTTCAGCCTCAGCAAAGCCAGCCCAGCAGACTGAGGAGGCCAGTTAATGTTCAACACTGGCCAAACAGAGCAGATAGGTGGACCAGACCTCTGACACACAGCATGTCAATGAAACTAAGGCACTTTGAGACTGCAAACAATCTGAAAATAGAGCCAGAAACAGCTGACAGCGTCCTCCTTTCTGACCCAGACTCACATACTCTGAACATGGGCGTTTACCCGCTCTGATTATCTGGAATAAAGCTCCAGAACTTCCAGGAAAAGCCTGGCCTCCACAGTTTATGGTCCCACTCTGAGTGAACTAAAGTTAAATCAGATCTAGACTCGCCCAAAGACCAGGAGAACCTGATGTAGCTCCTCATGAAAAACCAAGCAGGAACCCACCTTAGAAACAATTAAATCCATCCATCCGTCCGTCCGTCCATCCATCCATCCATCCATCCGTCCGTCCGTCCAT
>NW_015151307.1:193172-204851 GCF_000732505.1 Cyprinodon variegatus | reverse complement strand
TCCATCCATCCATCCCTCCATCCATCCATCCCTCCATCCATCCATCCATCCATCTGTCCGTCCGTCCATCCATCCATCCATCCATCCGTCCGTCCGTCCATCCGTCCATCCATCCATCCATCCATCAGTATGTCCATCCATCCCTCCATCCATCCATCCATCTGTCCGTCCGTCCATCCATCCATCCATCCGTCCGTCCGTCCGTCCATCCGTCCATCCATCCCTCCATCCATCCATACACCGTGATTTTCGGTCCGACTTTCCAGTCGTGCGAGAATCTTTCGATCAAGTCGACTTTCAGTCTGATCATGCGTCGTGAGTCATGTAGTGTACAGGGGGCAACGAGGGGCGATGAGCCTCTCACGACGACCTCCGGATCAGGAATCGTACAAACATGTTTGATTTTCTCCCGACCGTCGTCGGCAAATCCCTCAGTGGGCAAACAAGGATTCTTCTTCTTCTTCTTCCTCTCAGATGTAAACCCAGCATCATGGCGGGGGGGCAATGAGTGAAATGGAGTTCTTTCGGTCAAACTGTCAGACTGTAGTAGCCACGTTAGCTCAGCCATGTCTTTGTCCAAATACGTTGTCTCCTTTTCTTTTTAGGGCTTTCAGCACTAAATTGCCCAAATATCCAAGGCAGCGCGTTTCACTCTAGTGAGCTTCATGTTCCTCTGCTACTGGTTTGGCTTCAGATAGACGAGTCCGAGTAGCGCCATCTGACTGCGGAGCTGAGTCCCACCTGGTCTTTAGTTGCGCAGTTTGAGCAGTAGCTGCATGCAACGACTTAACAAATCGCACAGTGTACGCCCGGCTTAAAACAAATAAAAGTTGGACGTTTGCTGCCTGACTGTTTTTCCTGCTAAATTAGTAGCAGAGTTATCGCAGTGATACCGTTTATCTTCTGCAGCATTATCATCATCTGAAATACGAAGCTCTGACAGTAATGACCCTAAAATGACATGAAGATGATCTACTGTGAGGTTTCTCCCTACGTTTCCTCCTAACCTCAGCTCAATAAGCTGCAACAGCCAATTACATCCTAACTGTGGAACCTGGAATCAACATCAGATCAGCGGGCCGTGAGAGAGCATTACTCCGCCTGAAGTCCAGCCAACCGGGCCTGGACTGGGAGAGGAGCTGGTTTGGGCCCAGAGAAGGATTTCTGCACAGAACATGGAAATAAGGAGGGAATGAAAGCGGAGGAGACATTCCAGCCGCTAACAGGCTAATCTCTTCCATCCGCTGGACCGCGCTGCAGCCAACATCACACAGCTTCGCTCCAAGAACCAAAGAACAGGTCTGGGTTTGTTCACACACTCCGAGCCGCTCTAAACCACAGAGTATTTAAACTGAGTCTGATCTGAGCTGCCCAGATAATCAGGAGGCTTTAACTTGGTTCTGTTCTGATGAACATCTAGCTCGGCTTCTTCGTTTAGAGACTGACCAGAACCTCACAGAGAGATCCATCTACTCCCCTCCATCCAAGGTTCTGGGACCATCTCCATCACTAATGATTGTTAATCAGAACTGTTCTTATATGGGCTCTCTGGTTCTGAAGAGGACGTTTTATGTTGGATCTGTCATACATAATGTCAGGAACATGTGGAGATCATTGGTTCTGGTCCAGCAGCTCTGATCCATCCAGACATCCAGAAGGTTCCAACCAGCAGAGGCTTTCCTCACATAGACTTCAGGTTCTGGTCAGTTTGTGCTGAGAAGCTGGATCCTCTCCTACCAGGAGGGAGGGTTTGGAATCTTGGATTTCATCTCAGCAGCTTCCTCCCTCAGATATACAACAACAGACTAATCAGATGTTTGGGCATTATGGTAGAACTTCTCTTAATCTCCTTCTCTGGTTCTGGAGCTTCCTGGATGCATGTGTCTGTTGCTTCTCCTTAAACCAGGATCCATGGAGGCGGGAGCAGAAAAGTTCCTGATAGAGGATCCCTGAAGATGAAGGTCCTAAGATGCAGAGGGGACATCTGCAGAGTTTTTCCTGAAGGATTACATCCTCCTCCTCCTCCTCCTCCTCCTCCTCCTAAGCAGAACCTCGCCTCTGAGCCAAAGGTCCAGTTTTATCATGTTTCTGTGAACTTTTGATCTGGATCCACTCTCAGCTCTCATTCTTGGCCCTCGGTTTCCTCCAACACATGTTTTCTTCCTTTTTCAGAACCAAAGCCCATAAATCAGCTGATAGATGCTGGTTCTGCTCGGTCTCTGATGAGCGGGTTGACTTTTTGGGGGGGGAATTCTGCTGTTTTTATTTAGCGATGCACACGCTGAGGCCGTGACCCGATGGGCTCAGATTGAGGAGTGCATCATTGAAGGTGTGAATAAGCTGGTTCTGTTTCCCTAAACTTTGGTCTTCTTCTCAATTTTGCATTGAGGAATAAATGCTGATGGTTTTTCATCTCAGAGATCTGATGATAAATGGTTCTGAAGGTTCTGCTGAACCAGAACCCACAGCCGGGTCCTCTGATCCAGGAGGACATCTCTGAAAATGCAGCGTGAAGATCTGCTGCAGAATGATCTGGTACTGGAAGCTGCCAATCTAGCCAGAGTTCCTGGTCTGGAACACCTTGGTTCAGAACCTGGGTGAGATGGTTCCTGCTGGGAACTTCAGCGGCTCCATCATCCCTGTCAGCGGCACTAGAATCATGATAAATTCCTTCCACATGTTCTCTGGGTTCTGTCCCGCTTCTTTTGGCTTTATTCTGATTCATCAGGACTTTATTGTGGTTCTATTGGGGGACCGGGTTCTGATTTTTTCACTCGTCATGTTGTCCAGTTCTTCTGTTCTGGGCCTGTAATCTGGATTTTTGATGCTAATTTTATTTTGTTACAGTCCTGTTTTATTGTTTTTAATCTGGGATATTCTGTTATTATTGTGATTTTTTATGCTTGTTTGTTTTATCATGGATGTGTTCTACGGAAGAGGATTAGGGCCACTGAAAAAAGAAAAAAGTTAACTGATTTTTACATTTTATTTCAGTTTAACATTCTGAGATTAAAGTCAGAATTCTGAGAAAAAGTCAGAATTGTGACTTTTTTCTCATACTATACTGAAATAAAATAAAAACAAATCTGTTAACTTTTTTTTTTTTTTTTGTGGCCCTAATCCTCTTCCGTAATGTTCCATCATAACACTGTTTTAATTGTTTTATATAATTATTTTTCTCTTAATATTCAGTTTTATTGGGTTTTTTTATCTTGGTTTTATTCTGTTAACATTTTTTTATTGTTTTTATTCTTCTTGTATTCTGTCATAATCCAGTGTTGATTTGGTTTTGTTATAATCCTTGTTTTGTTTTGTTTTTTTTCTATTATAACCCTGTTTTATTCTTTTTAAATTTTGGTTCTGTTTTAATCGGAATCAGATTATCTGTTCTGTTTCCTCTGATTTTAACTCTGGATTTAAAAAGTTGTGTTTTAGCTCATATTCGTAATACTTTTTATTCTTTTCTGCTTCAGTAGGTCAAAGGTCATGACTCAAAACCAGTTTATTGCACAGTAGGGTTAGAGTGCTCAGATTCTAAGTGTCCAACAACTGAAAATCTTGGACCATAAGGGTTTGGTGAGGAGAGATTATCTGTTTAGATTATGCTTGACTCTGTTTGTAACTTTAAGATATTTTCAATGTTTTATTGGATGAGAAGTCTCTCTCTCTTTTTTATCTCATATGTTTTTGACTCTTCTCCATTTGTAGCAATCGGTATCATATTTTCCAATAAGAAGGACCAAATTAACTGAGTCTGGAATATATATTTCTAGACATTATAGATCAGTATATGTTCCGATCTAAACTTTGAATGTCATCAATTCAGAGTAAAATCCAATCGTCTAAATGAGGCCAGAATATTTGGAAGAACGACTCAGGAAACCAGGTTCTACTTCAGATTTAATTCTGTTCTTTAAACATTTAATAACAGATTATATTTAGTATTGAGTTTATTTAACCTTTGAAGAAATTGTTCATTTAATAGATATAAATAAGCACTGCTGAGGAACATGTTCCCTAACGAGGGGGGGAGGGGTTAGATCCTCTTTTATTTTGGAATATGTTTCATAATTGTTTTATTAATTAATTAATTAATTATACATTTATTATTGATTATATCTTGTAATTATTTCCCATATATGTTTGGAAAAGTGAGGAAAATGTGATGAATTTGAATGTAACAGAAAGTTGTAGATGAAGCGAATTAAGCGCTGAGGTTTGGTGTATTTGATTATGTTGTGATTCTTTGCATCAAAGGTTATATTTCATTTTAGGTTTAATTTTTTTTAAATGATCACAAACATCTAATAAACATCTAACGTAAACTATTGCCTCACTGCGCCGATCCTTATTGCAAATTATCTCCCAGTTGTGTCAGTAAACAGAAACACTGAGAATAATTCAGTTAAAAACGTCATTTTCTGTTTGTTGGAAGCTGAATCATTTGATGGGAATTCTGTTTATTACCGTCGGTTGGATTATTGGGAACGAACCAAATCTTCTTCCCTCCAGAACCAAGAGGGCAGCTGAACTCATGTTAGAAAATCTGCATCTGGATGAAGGAGAAGAATCTCTGGATAGAGGAGGCCGACGTAGAGATTTTGGACCAGAATGGACAGAACAGTGAAACACAGATTAGAACGCCTCAGACCGGCTTTAAAGCACGGTAGTGGGGGAATGCTGATCTGGTTTGTTTGTTTTTTTCTTCTCTGACAGAAACAATGATTGATCCAGTTCTAATCTGATCTGTTCCTCCTCTACTGCCTTTCGGTTCTGGTTCTAACGTTTAGATCCAGCTGCCTGCCTGCGTAGTTCCAGCTCATCAACAGACGGCGCCTGAAGCGACAGAGAAACTGAGTTTCTCTGTGTTTCTCTGTCATTCTGAGTCTGATGTTCCAGAAACAGGAGGATCTGCTGGGATTTAAGAACATCACCAGAACCAGTGATTCATTAAGAACTGAGATGAAAACAGATCCGACCAGAACGGACTTCTGCCGATTGCTGTTGTTTGATGAGGAGGTTCTGCTCTGGCTGAAATACCAGCATCTGGTCTGGTCAAACATGTTGACCCATTTCTGATTCTTCTCCTAGAGCATTTTCCTGCTCAGGCTGAGCTCTTCTCTCAGATTAAAGCTCAGCTTATGAATGATGCTGCAGGCTGAGCGCTGACTGGACCAGAACCACCTTGAAGCTGCAGCTTTGCAGCGCATCAGGACCTGCAGACCCGTCGGATTTGTTTAAATCAATAATCTGAGTGAAGCTGAAAACATGCCTTAAAGATCAAACCAAGGAAAAGATTTTATTATCTGCTTCTAAAACCAGGTTCAATACGAACGTTGGGAACAGTCAGCTGGCTGCAGTTTTAATAGAGGTCAGGAAAAACGTCCAGAAGCAGCAGGAGGATGTGATAAAACAAGGTTCTTTTATTAAAATGCTTCAGATGTTTGTTTTTTTTATTTTTTGTGTTTCATATTCATTCATATATATATTTATATAGTGACTTATTTTACACTTGGGTCAAAAAGTTTGAAATACACAGAAACAAAAGTGCTTCTTCCTCGCTGACACAAGCCTGAAAATGATTCTAACAGAGCCGTTGGTCACGGGTCAAAGGTCACTGAAGGCACTGTGTGAGGATGACTCACCAGAGGAGAAGAGGAAGAGCCGCCCTGCATAGAAACCCGTTCACATTTACACACAGAATAAAAGAAAAATAAAACCACATGAAAACACTGGGATATGTGCAGAGAGTTCTGTTTGTGTCCGGATCAGTACCGCTCATGTCTCTGAGACAAGGTGCTACAGGTTATAGTGCATGTGAAAGGCTGCTTCCGTCTCTGCAGAGGTTTCCCTGCAGGATGCATGAAGCAGCAGGTACCACGGGTCCGAGTCCTCGATCCTGGATGTTCTGGACCATCTGCAGGGTCAACAGCTCACTTCATGGAGATGGTTACAAACACAGAACAAAGCACATGTATAAAGGAAAGACAGGTTGAAACCAGGTCCAATGATTCCTTCCTTAGCTGCACGGTTCTGACAGCTGCTGAATCTGTGTGAGAATAAGGCACAGAACCAGCTGAGCTCTGCTGGCGGCTCTATGGATCAGCTTATCGGCTTTATGCGCAAAACTCTCAAAAAGGCACAAACGTGGAGAGAAAAGCCTCCGGAATGAGTCCGTCTCCCTCCTTTCAGTTTAGTCAGTGAGATGAAGGTCCAGTAACAAGTTCTGAGTTTGGTTCATTCAGAAATAAAACAACCAAAGCTGCTTCCAGTCTGCTGGGGTTTAAATCATTGGATTTCTTTTGGTTCAGTTTGTAGCTGCTGGAGGAGAAACTGAGGAGAAGCAGTCCAGATGTTCCTCAGTGAGGCCCTCCAGTAAATCCAGAAAGTACCAGTCCAGAACCGGTCCGGTTCCCTCAGCTGCCCATGGGTTTGAAGGAGCCGTCCGGCAGCTGCCTGAAGATGCCCCGCAGCGTGTCCAGCTCCCGGGTCAGGTGCTCCACCCTCCGCCTCAGCCGGTCGTTGTCGGCCGTCAGCTCCACCACCTTCTGCTGCGTCTCCAGGTTGCGCATCTTCGCCTTGTCGCGGCTTTTACGCACCGCCACGTTGTTGCGCTCGCGCCGCAGCCGGTACTCCGGGCTGCTCTTATCGACGTGCTTCTTGGACTTCCCTCCTGCCCGCTGCTGCTCCAGCAGCTTCAGGCTGCCCTGCTGCTGGTGGTGGGGGTGCTGGTGGTGGGGGCTGGGCACCGGGGTCGGTGGAGGGGTCGGGTGTCCCGGCTGGAGGTGCATGGTGGTCTGCGCGCAATGCGCAATCTGGTACTGAAGGTGCGGCATCTGCTGCTGCTGCTGCTGCTGGGGGGGCTGCTGGTGGTGCTGGGAGTACTGGGAGTGAGGGTGAGGGTGGGGGTGGTGGTAGGAGGGCGGCAGGTTCAGGTTCATGTCCTCGTCGTCCCGCGGCTCCTGCTTGATGGCCACCGGGCGGATGCGCGGCGGGTTGTGCTCGTAGAAGGGCTCCATCTTGGAGTCCATGTATCCGGACATGTAGAGCTGCTGCTGGGACACAGAGTCATAGTCTCCGCTCATCATCTTCAGCTTGTCCTGCCGGGAGCTGTGGTGGAACAGGTCGGCCAGGAAGTCGTCGTTGAAGGCTGAAGGGTCGATGTAGGCGCTCAGGTCGATGGACGTCTCGTTGTCTCCGATGTCACCGCCGAGGTCAGCCGGGTCTCTGTAGCCGGAGGAGGGCTGCTGGCTGTGGGTCAAGCTGCTCATCAGGGGCCGGGGCGCCGCCTCGTACAGGTTGGAGAGCTCCATGGAGAACCTAAACCCGGGCATGCATGGCGAGGAGCTCCGGGAATCCAGTTTTAGAGAAGGTGGGGCTCTCAGGTGGGGCTCTCAGGTGAGACCAGCTGCGCTCAGCGAGACCTGCAGCTGCGTGACACTCTGAGTGTGCGTGGAGAGGAGCTGCGTGAAGCTGCGGGCTGCGGGGCTGATTCCTGCTGCTCAGTAACCTCTGAGCTGTCATGGTGAGGCTTTATAGGCGGAGGGAGGGGGGCGGGGCCGCCAGGGCGCAACACACACACACACACACACACACACACACACACACACACACACAGCCTGCGCTCAGACCTGGTCCCGCTCAGACCCAGAACATGATCCAACCTCAGAACTCGGAACCGAATCTTAGAGGAAAGTCTTCTTCTGCAGCGCAGAGATCTTATCTCACACCTGCACACCTGAGTTCACTGCTGGGACAGAAAACTTTCTCCTGCTCAGGTGTTCCGCTCCAATCATTCAGGTCTCTGCAGGAACCTGCTGGAAATAATAATGCATCGAAATGAGTCCGGATCTAAAGTCGGACTTTTTACAGTTTTATCGTTTCCAGACCAACAAACCAGCAGAAGGTGATCAGAGCGGGGGAGGGGAGGAGCTGAAGAGGAGGGCTGCAGCGCCCCCTATGGGCCGCTGGGACTCATTGCTGCTTAGACGATTATTTACAGCTTATGTTAAAAAAAAAGATATTTAACAAATATTCAGTGAATTCAGATCATTTCTGCTTTCAGTTGTTTCAGAAAGTCCAGCATGAAGATCTGAGTCTCAGACTCTGGATCATGAATCTGCTGCCATTAGAACTTGTTGCTACTCTATCATTTTCTATAAACACTAATTAAAAATCAGTGGATCTGAATAAAGAAAATAATCAACCAGTAAAGGTCCAGAGACATTTTTTAATTACAATCTTTTAATTTAAACAGAATTTAACACTGAAATAAAATGAGGTTTTTATGCTTCCTTGGTATACATTGAATATTTAAATAAAAAATATGAAAAAAATACAACATTTTTCCATTTTAAAATTGTTTTTTAAATATAGAACAACAATCGTTCAGTTTGGTTTACGAAGCTGAACAGTTCGTTTGTTATTTCCTTTCTTTTTTCTGTCTTAATGTTGGCAGTGGGCTTTAGGCTGCCCTGCAAGGCTTTAAACCTGGGTTTAACCGGAGACTAAGCCATTCTCAAGCACATATCAAGGAGCTCATTCTGAGCCTGGATCCAGATTTATTGTTGATTCTGTTCATGGTGGAGAATCCTGCTTCACAGCAGCAGGTTGAGCCAAACATCCTCTAAATGTGCAGGGTCATCTTTGAGCACGCCATTTCACTTTTCTTTCACCAGTTCACCGCAGTTCTTCCAGCAGTCCACACTTTCTCTGCTCTCTTTTTCTCATGGTCTTCTCCTTCTTTCCCATCGCCCGGCTTGCCACAGGTTTGCCTGCTGTGTCACATGCTACGTTCACAGCGGACGCAGCAAGAGCAGCAAAATCGCGTCTGCTGCTTCATTTTTGCTGCTTGTACCAGTTAGTTCTGACGCGCGTTGGGCGGAGCTTCACTATCCTTTCTCTGCCTTGCAGCTATATTTGCTGTGATCAGTGGGAATAAAGTAGTTTTAACATGTTTTTTAGTGAGAAAATCCACCAGTTCATCCAGATTACCATCCTGCCTTCCAATATTTTTTCTGTCGGAGCCGCTCAGACCCCCACATACCAGCGGTGCGCTGTCAGTAGGATCCCATTCATCAGCAGCCTCTGGCCGGGTCGCCTCCTCGCAGTTCACCGCGGCAGCTGGTAGGTGTTTTTCATCTAAATAATCCAAACTGCAGGCACCAGAATAATAAAAACGAACATAATCTGCCGGCAGATTTCTGCATTTTAAGTTAATTTATGCGTCAATAAACTGTTTCAGAGGAGTGATCATAGCGCTCTGATCATCAGTGATGCGTCTGACTCCCTGCCAGCTCCCAGATCAGCTTTTCTGATCGGTTGACGCGGCGCGTCGATCAGCAAAAGTAAAATTTTTCCATCTCGAGCAGCAGCGCGTTTGCGGCGCGCCACTCGCATCAGATGCTTAAACGCGCCCGACGCGCTGCGGGACCTTTTGCTGCACCTTGACGCGCGTCAACCATTGACTTTGCATGTAAACTCGCTGCTTCTGCCGCGCCTGCTGCGTCCGGTGTGAACGTAGCATAAAAGTAGCAGCAGCAGCAACCCAGACTGACAGCTCATTGGCTCATTTGGATCACGTGCAGCCTGGAGCCGGACGCTCCCCAGGGCTTTACCGTATTAACAGGAGAGGAGGCGCAAGTGAAATTAGACAACATGCGGTAATTTATGAATGTTTTAAATCAGGTTGGGTCTGGATTAGCCAGCAGGAGGATCCATATCCGTGTTGGGTCCGGATCCGCAGTCCCCTAATCCGTGACTTCTGCTGTAAACCTTTCATTGAGATGCTCTGGAGGAGAAGATCCACCTGAAAAAGGTTCTGGAGGATTAAAGTCCGTTAACAGGCTGGTTGCTGCAGCTTTAAATGCAACTCTGAGAGAAACAAGGTTGTCCTTCAGCAACATGTCCAACACTCCCACCATGTTCTGAGACCAACCCGACCAAACTTAGACCTCCTTCACTAAAGCAGGGTTGACCTTTACACGGTGATTCCATTTTCTCTGTAAAATCCAGATGGATCAGAACCTTTGAAACCACATGGAGGCTGAGATGATAGATGAAGTCTTCTGCTCATGGCTGCTGGAGGAAGCGTTGATTCTGTGAGCTGGTCTGGTTCATGGATAAGGTTCTGAGAGAAAACTGCAACATGTTTGGATCCTTTTTCACTCGTTTTTCTCGTCTCTACTGGGTTTAATTATAAAACAGATTCTTTTGATGTTGACGGTTTTTCTGTTCTGTTTTTATTTTTATTATTAAACTGGAATAAGGGTTGTATGAAATCTATGAGCCTGTTTAGTCTAAAGTCACACTGGAAAAAATCGAAATCTAGATAAGTCATTGTTTTTCTTTAAATTACTGCATTTGTTCCTGAATTGAGGAGGTTAAAGAGACACTTTGCCAATGGAACACTTAAAATAAGAAAACACAATAGCATTGTCTAATTTCAAGTGAAAATTCTCTAATTATTTTATTTTAAGAGTAAAAATACTCCATTGGCAAACTGTCTCATTTACCTCCTTAAAATCAGGATAAATACACTTAATTTAAGAAATTTTTACTTATTTCTAGATCCTTTTTGCAGTGCAGATGTGAGTTCATCTGTCTAACAGCTGAAACTCTCTATAACCCCCCCCCCTCCCCCCGACACCAAAAACCAAATGCTAATTCAGGGCGTCAGATTAGGGCGCCCCTGGTGGGGTGGACAGGAAGCCCCCACAGAGGAAGACTCCGACTGTTTAGATCATGGATGTTAATTAGTTTGCTGCTAACACGTTTACCCAGCTCAGCATTTTATCTCCATGTGCTAATCAGCTCCTGGTTCCTGGCGGGGCCCCCAGCAGGAGCTGGTGCCTCCAGATATTCTTCAACTTGCTCCATTTAGTCAGACGTGGGTTTAGTCTGACTACAACATCGGTCCAAAACGTTTCTTCCTCTGATGTTTTAAAGAATGAACTCAGAAAGATCAGTTTATGAGCTGCGATCAGGTCCAGATATTCCAACCTGCACCCTGATGGAGATCCATCCACTCCTCATCAGCATGAAGTCACTTGGATCTCTTGATGATTTCTTTAACCGTCAAAATGTGTTCAAAGTTCCAGCTACTGGACGCTGTTGGACTATCAGCCCACTGCCCACAGTCTGAGCAGCTGCATTTATGCACAACCCAGATAACTTCTGGAGAAAATGATCAGATGACACAAGAACTGTTTGGTTCCAGAGACACTGGGTTGATGTTCCTATACCTGAGGCATGGTGGTGGCTGCATCATTGTTTAAGTTTGTTCCACTACAGGGGCTTCTGGTTACTGCACAGAGCGGATGTAATCACAAAGAAGCTTGACTACCTCCAGATTATACAAATTCCAGTCAGATCAGCAACAGGTACACTGCAAAAACGATCTGAAATTAAGTAAAAATTTCTTAAATCAAGTGTATTTACCCTTAATTTGAGCAGGTAAATAAGATAGTTTGCCAATGGAATGAGTATTTTTACATTTAAAATAATATGATTAGATAAAATGCACTTGAAATAAGACAATGCAATAGTTTTTTCTTATTTCAAATGTAAATTGTCTTGTTCCATTGGCAACGTGTCTCACTTACCTCCTCAATTCAAGAAAAAATGCACTTATTTTAAGAACAAATGACTTATTTAGATTTACATTTTTTGCAGTGTGGT
>NW_015151307.1:189551-191672 GCF_000732505.1 Cyprinodon variegatus | reverse complement strand
TGATGTGAATTGGAGCTATAGAAATAAACTGAATAGAATGGAATTGAATCTTAACCTTCTTATCTGAGGCTAATTTTCCATTCATGTTAATGTTAGTGATGTTTTGGGAAGTTATGGTTTCTGGTGCCTATCAGTCCAATGGTTTTATAAGCTCCAAAAAATTCCAAAGCTTCCTGAACTTCTCGGCAAAATAAGCTGATTTTCTCCGTACCGTTTTGCATTGACAGAGAACCTGATGCAGAAGCAGCTCCAATCTACTACAGGTTGCAGCTCCTGCAAAGAACAGGCACCTATTGTTCCGCCTGCGACTGAGATCCTACTGTCATTTTCTCAGGTACTGATTTTGGATTTTCTTATCTATAAACCAGAATCACTAGAAATCAACATTGATAAACCCTGATCATTTTATATTTTCCCATTTAAATATATACTTTCATGTTTTCACCACCATCGATAGTTGCTATTTTAAAAGTGTAATTATCTGTTATTGCGCAATGACAATAAAATATTTCTGATTCTGAATGAAATAGATCTAAATGATGAAAGGGTTTTACATTTTTGAGTGAAATATAGAAATATTTTCTGACAGGATTAAAATTAACTATATCAACACCAGTAATAAATATTTATAACAAATATTTAGATTACATTTTTGCCAATAATTATATCTACAGAATAAAATTAAGGTCTCCTTTCTCCTTAGAATCAGAAATACTTTAATGATCCCAGGTTGAAATTATGTCCTGCAAGGTAGGTCCATGTAAAATAAAGAGCTTTATTTCATTAATTCCTATTTTGGAAACAATATAAATAATATTTTTAATTATTCATATTCGCTTATGCTAAAAACCATATGATATGTCAATAAAAACCAGGTCGCAAAGAACCTTAATTAGATTTCAGACCCCCAGACTATTTTAATCTGTACTCTTTTTCTAAAAGAGGCAGAAATTGTTAAATATTATTATTTTATTATCGTTTTTATTCGGTAAATGATCTATGAGGAACCATCACGGTTTAAAAAAAGGCTGGATCAGATGAAGTCATACATGTTTGAACTCATCCGACCAACCTCACGTTACATCAACAAAATCAACAGAAAGGAGGCTTTCTATTGGTCACTTCGAATGTCACTCTGGGAAGGAGTCGCGCTGCTTTTCTAAATACTGACCTCCGATTGGTCCAGAGCTGATTTGGCTTCCGCCTTCTACTCCCTGATTGGCTGACGTCGAATATTGCCGAACATGGTAAAGAGCGATTTCGCAATCGGCTGCTGTCTATGTTCCAAACAAAAACAGTGAGAGCGGTCAGAGACGGATTAAAGTGACATTTCCAGACCCACATCTGTCCCATTACACGAGTGGTGAAATCCACGACCCTTCGTTGAAGGTAAACAGGTTTTTTTTGTTTAGAAAAGGAGATTTGTTCTCGAAGAGCGTAAGCAATGGGTGCTAACAGGCTAACAGCTAGCTGGTTTGGATAAAAGCAGAGAAAATGTCTCAAATTTGGTCTAAAATGGGGTCTAACTTCCAACAGGAGTTATTCTAAGAGCAACGGCCCGATAATCTACGGTGAAAACCGCGAATAATATGATTTAATAGAACCAAAAGTTATCCTGTTTCCGGGAAAATATTCGTTTCGCTTCTAAACTGACGTGTCCGGCGTCGTTTTTACGTTCTGTTAGTTTTATGTGTTGATTTAGGACCGGGTTCGGTTCGGTGAGCTTATTAAAAGTCAGCTTTGTGCTAAACACCCGCATGACTTGGAGTTCCCCTCAGTGATGATGCAACAGTAGGCAACAGCCATCCGCTGTTTCACCCGGAGCGCTTTCTGCTACACACAGCCCGGCCGCTGCATAGCAACGCGCCGACCAATCACAGCGCGGCGGCTGCTTGATAGTAGAAGGAGTCACGTAACCAGGAATGGCGGCCTGACGACCAGAGTGGAATATTTGTTCCTCAGTGGCATCAGAAAAATCAAGCTAATGAAATCATCCAGATATCAAGATAAAATGTTAAATAAAATAAGATAATGAATTTATTTCAACAAGAACATTATTATTGCCTGTGTGTGTTCTCCTGTTTGTGCATCAGAGTTATGGAGCTCCGTTTCAGCCAAAAT
>NW_015151307.1:180990-189103 GCF_000732505.1 Cyprinodon variegatus | reverse complement strand
TTTTTCAATTTCCTTTTTCCATTAACCCGATTTTCTATTTCCCAGTTTCATTAATCAATTTCTCATATATCCCTTTTTTACTTACCCATTTTCTTTTATCTATTTTTAATTTTCCCATTTTCCAATTTCCCTTATTCATTAAGTATTTCCTTATTTTTTAATTTATCACATTCTATTTTCCCCTCTTCGCTTCTGCTTTAATATGATAATGAGGGGCGGTGTCTTCAGGCTACAATGGCAGCCTATTTATTTATTTATTTATTTATTTATTTAATTTTGGCTGAAATGGCTCTCCATACAGAGTGAGGACCATTTTTCCAAATTTAACCATCAAAATAAAAACATTTAGAAGATCCTCAATTCCTTTCTTTGCTTATGATTAGTTTTTATGTTTAATTTATGGTGAGATCTGCTCGTGATTCAGTTGCTTCCATGTTTGGTTCTAAAAAAACAAAATAAATCCTAAAATTTGAGCCTAAGAAGCTGAACATGGAATTAGTGGAAATGTTGTGTTAAATCAGGCCCGGCTTTCAGCAGGTTCACTACGTAACCCCATCCTCTGGGGACCGGGCCATTCTGTAAGCAGACCAAAGCTGATTGTTATCCGGTCGTTCTGTTGGGTTCTGTTTGGTTTAGGAGGTTCTAACCGCTGCCCGGTCTTTAACTCCTCCTCCAGGTCTGCTCCTGCTCCTCCCGTCGCCTCTTTCATCTGTACACCTGAGGAGGCTCCACTCAAACTTCAGCTCCTGCAGGCAGCACATCCAAATGAGCCGGCCGCAACAGCCGAAACTCACCACAGCTGACCACAACGGCGTGAGCGTCATCCAGAGCCAGGCCCACGCCGCCTCTTCCTCCTCATCCCTGCCGGCCGCCGTCGCCGGACTGCAGCAGGTCCCCCAGCTCATCCCTGCCAACCCGTCTACTGCCGGAGGAAAGGCCCTCCCCCCGAGCAAGATGAAGAAGCCCACGGTGGACAAGGACAGCGAAGAGTACCGGCAGCGACGCGAGCGCAACAACCTGGCGGTGAAGAAGAGTCGCATGCGCAGCAAGCAGAAGGCGATGGACACACAGCAGCGCGTCAACGAGCTGAAGGAGGAGAACGAGCGGCTGGAGGCCAAGATCAAGCTGCTGAGCAAGGAGCTGAGCGTGCTCAAAGACCTCTTCCTGGAGCACGCTCACAATCTGGCCGACAACGTGCAGCCGCCAGCCGGCGTGGAGGGCGCCAGCCCCGCGCCCAACAGCAATCCCACCAATGGGCAGTGAGGGGCGGGGCCACGGGGACGTCTGCAGGTTCTCTGGGAACAAGCCTCATTTTCTTCTCCGCGTTTCTTCATGGATCTTCTTCATTACTTCCATTGCGGCCCCGCCCCTTTCATGATGTCACTTGGAGACGTTGCCCCGCCCCTTCCCATCACGTCACCCGCAGAAACGACTTTCCCTCTAATCCAGTAAAATCTGAGACTGACGCCCGGGCCCCGCCTCCTGACCGGGCGGAGGAGCAGCGGCGGCGGACTGAACTGGTTCTGTCAGAACCTTCCCGCTGCGTGACTCCTGCTCGGTTCTGTGACCACGTTTTTATTCCACCCAGATTTTAAATCCTTTCACTACACGGCGGCGTTAAAAGGCGGTTCTGCCGGACCTCCAGTGTGACTCTGATGCGGGTCGGAGCCGGCCCGCCTACTCAGGAGGCAGAACCGTCCTTCAGCGTCGGGTTTTCTCAGCAATGTTGCACATGTTTTCTGTTGGATCAGTGGAGTGTTTGTGTCTGAGCTGGTTCTGGTTCTGGAACCAGGAGGGAGAAGAGGCAGGGAACGGGTTCAGGTTCTGTCAGGACCGTCTAAAGAGGCGACGCAGAAAACCTTCCGCTTCTCGGTTCTAACCGACCAGAACCAGCTGTACCTTCTAAGCGTTTCAGCTGGACCAGAACCATCAGTTTGTCCAAATCTAAAGAGAAGCCATCAGAACCGCCAGACGGGTTCTGGAACAGGAAGCTGCTCGCCCTGGCCCAGGCAGAACCAGCCTCCTCAGGAGAACCGCATCTCTGGTTCGGCGGGTCGGTAGATAGAAGCAGAGTTACCTAATCTGCGGTTCTGGTCCAGGAATCCTCACCCGGTTTAAACCCGGTCACCATAGCAACCCGCTTCCTTTGAGTGAGAGAAACATTCAGGAGTTTTTCCCCCCTCCTGCTGGGCCTCTGGTTCCCATGGAAACATGATGCTTCAGCATCAACCTGAGTGGATCATCAGGTCCTCCTGGGGTCAGAGGTGACCTGCCAGGTGTCTGAAAATCGAACCTTTGATCCTGCGTAGAAACCTGGACTCGTCGGATCGGATCGGACCGACCAGAGAGGTTCTGCTGAGGCCCTGAACCCAGCAGCCTGCTCACCTTTCTACTGTCTCTTCTTCTCCAGCAGCAGCAGCATGTTGTAAAGGGAAATGATGCATGAGAATACGGGGGGGGGGGTTAATTTTCTTTTTTTTATATGGGGGGGGGGTTATAAATTAAACCTGAGTCTAAAATTTCTGCTGTGTTCCGACTCTTCCTTCAAAGCTGAGGTTCTTTTCCATATTTTCGTTCTGATCGTGTTTTAAGTCTTTGGGCTTTTTTCATTTGTTTGATGTTTTTGTAATAAAAGGAAACGTTGACGCCTCTAAAGGTGTTTGATTCAATCGGACCTGGAGCACAGATGAAGTCAGAACCAGCGTCTGCTAACCCACTGGGGCGTCAAAAGCAGCGTTCAATCCATCACAGGCTCTACAGGAAACCAGCGTGAACCCAACCTACGTTAAACTACATTACCCACAATGCTCTGCTGCAAGGGCTCCTGTTTAGAGCTGATTTTTGATTCTCCACCACAGGAATAAAAAACAAAAAAATGTAAATCTTAAAATAAAACATTTAACTTAGTTTTTTTAATAAATCTATTAAATTTTCTTAAGGGACTGGGTCGTAGATCGGGCCCCATATGGTTCCGGATCCCATCGTAAATGGGCCGATAGAACCAGGAACTTTTCTTCATGAGGAAATGTGAGGATTTATCAGAATGCTGGGCAAATATGGACTAACACACTGCAAAAAAAAATCAAAATCTAGTCATTTTTTTCTTAAAATAAGTGAATTTGTTCTTAAATTGAGAAGGTAAGATATTTCCAACGGAACAAGACAATTTAGATTTAAAATAGTCTTATTTCAAATGCATATTATTTCATTTTAAGAGTAAAAATTCTCATTCCATTGGCTAATTATCTCATTTACCTATTAAATCAAGGGTAAATACACTTGATTTAAGAAATGTGGACTTATTTCTAGATTGCTGGTGAAAGTTCTCAGTCATCCAGGTCATCGTCCTTCCAAAAAAAAGGAAATTAAAAACAATCCAGTAGATTTTGTTTCCAAGTTTGCAGAAAGCTTCCTGGATGGGAAACGAAACGTCTTCAAACTTGGAAACAAAGTCTAGTGGATTGTTTTTAATTTCTTGATTGTTTTTCCAGTGCATTAAGGAACCAAAAAGAAAGAGAATCTGATTTGAGCTTCTAACGGGATTCACTGGGAGCGCTAACTGGGTCAGAGTTCTGCTCAGCTGACCCAGAATCTTAGCCGGTTTGGGGTTAAATTTTCCAACACCAATCATGGAGTTGGTTCTGAACCTAAACGGGCTGAACGAGTTACATCATCAACCAGTGGGCAGCATCATTCTTTCCAGACCCGATGGTCCCAGACAGTTCTGGTTCCAGGTTCTGGTCTGAAGAACGTCCCGCAGTAAAGGCTGGAATGAACATGGAGCCTGAACACCTTCACCTGCCGTCATGTGCTGCCTGATAAAATCTGAGCCGTGACTAAACGTCTCAGAGTGAATGATTGACACGATGACATCATGACCTCACCCAGACGGCGTTTCAAAGGTCAGACAGCAGGTTGACGGCCGTCAATCTTCTGGGTAAAGAACCAGTCCTTCCATTTCCTGTCGTCATGTCAACACCGGAGAAACTGGAGGGATGGAGACTGGAACATCAGCTTTTCTCTGTTTCCACTGAGGCGGGGGGGGGATATCATATGAATTAAAACATTAAAAGTCACAAATTTTTCTAAAATATTGCGTTTAAAGAACATTGAAAGTGTATTAAAGTGAAAATTAATAATTGTTTTATGAATTTCTACATACATGTTTTACCCGTCTAGACCTGTAATGCTGCGTTCACACCGGACGCAGCAGGTGCGACAGAAGCAGCGAGTACGGAAGGCCGACTGGTTTAAAAACACGCAAACAACATGTGATTAACGCGTTGTTTACGCGCTCTAAACGTGTTAACCACATGTGGCCGATTAAAAGGCAAAGACAACGCGTTGACAACGCGCAAACAACGCATTAATCATGTGTTGTTTGCGCGTGGAAATTCGTCTGTTTTTAAAGCAGTCGGCCTTCCATAAGCGAGTTTACATGCAAAGTCAATGGTTGACGAGTTTTGAGCAGCAGGCGCAGCGCGTTGGGCGTGTTTAAGCATCTGACGCTCGTGGCGCGCCACAAACGCGCCGCTGCTCGAGATAGAAAATTTGAACTTTTCCTGCTCGACGCGCCGAGTCAACCAATCAGAGAAGCTGATCTGGGAGCTGGCAGAGAGAGAGATACAAGCTGCTTCAGCTGCGCGTCAGAACTAACTGGTACAAGCAGCAAAAATGAAGCAGCAGGCGCCATTTTGCTGCGTCCAGTGTGAACGTAGCATAAGTTTCATTATTCTTTTTCTCAGATTCAAAGCGGGAAAAAAAGACAGATTTCATCAAAATGAGGGAAAAATATGGTTGTAAATGTTTGTTGTTGCTTTTCTTCTGGACAGGTAAGTTCAAGTTTACTTTGATAAAATCTGTGTCATTGCCTGAGAGGCGTGCTAACAGAGCGGCCATCTTGGGTCAGACCAAGCTACACGTCATTAGAGGTAAATGGTGCTTTATGACCTCAGACTCTCTGAATTCAGTGAACGCTCAACTCATTTCTGGATAAACTGACAGATTGAAAACTTTAATGTTTTAAAGGCAACATAGAACCAATTTATTGATGTATATAATTTTCTATTTAATCCATAATTATGCTTTTTTATTGACGGTTAACTTCCAGTTCTGCCTCTCAGGATGCCCTGGTTTATTTCAGCCTGTGGGTGGAAACATAGAAGGAAACCAAATCCAGTGGAATTATCTTTCATTAATTAGATTTTATATTAAATCATCGTTTCACGTTTCAACACAAGAGGTGGTGATGCGTAGCAGGAATGCAAAGGAAGCATATATGGAAGTAAATCTGTTCCTAATGTATTAACTGTGAAATAGTAATGTGCATTTTTAGCTTGAAGTGAAAATATAGATATAGTGACAATGATTTTTATTATTTTTTTAGTTTGAAAATGTTTCCTGAATATATTTTAACACAGGAAGAGTCAGAACAAACATACAATATTTATATTTCAGTGACATTTTTAATTTAAATCCCAGCGTTACAGATTTACTTCCATAGTGGCGGCTGGTTTTCAAGCGGAACCCCTTCAGAACCAGAACCGAGCCCAGGTTTGTTTCCAGCTGCTCACTTCTTGGTCTTCACAGCTTGTTCTGGACATCTGAACCATGCATGAGGCTCTCCCTGTCTTTCCTCAACTCCCTGCATCTCCAGGCGCTGAAACACGTCAGAACCTGAACCTTCAGACATAAAAATGAGTGACGGCCTCGTCCTCAGCCGCCCGGACATGTTTGTTTGAAATCCACCTCCTGTGAGATTCTGGCAGGAGTTTTCCTTCAGGAACATCTGGAACATGTGTTCTAGGCTCCTCTCCTGCTTTCTGTCCGCATTGCACACATCTGCAGCGTGTGAGGAGGCTCCTCTGAGGCTTCTGATCCGCCGTGGCAGAATCTCACAGTGATGAAAACATCTGGCAGGTTGGTTTCCAACATGTGCACCTGCTCGCTGCGGGCAGTTCAAAGGTCAGAACCAGGAGGACCGCCCGCCTCAACAAGCGCCGAGTGAAGAGAGCGAGGATGCGATGAAGGCTGGGTTCATTCTGGCTGCCTCCTGAGGAGGAAGGCTGGAGAACATCCGCCTGATGCGGAACCTTTAACCAAGCCATGATCAGAGGTCCAGCTGCTCTGCGAAAACAGAGACACCTGCTCAGATGCTGATGGACCCAAACGGCAGCAGGACATCGGCAGACGGACCAAACATGGAGACCAGGTGGTTCTGATGGACCCAACGAGGAGCAGCTAAGAAGGAGACTAAACGGCCAGAACAGGAAGATCTAAGAGATTTAAGTTAAACGAAGGAACTGGTCTAGAAAATGTCTCTAATTGGATTTTACATTTTTAGACGATCCTGTTTGATTCTTTCTTCATCCAGGGTTCTACGCATCGTTTAATAGTTTCCTTCTGTTTTTGCTTTAGTTTTTTTCTGATTTCATCCCAGTTTTATCCATAGAATACCCAGTTCTTTAATGGTTCTATCCCAGCATGATGCTGGTTTTATGATCCTCTAATCAGCCTGCTTTCTGTTTTATTATCCTCTTCACTTCTATCCACATTTATTCTTTTATTCATCGTTGTTGTATATTTTTAAATCCTGGTGTTTCAGATATTATATTGGAGTAGCAGCAACTGCTGCTACCATTGACCTAGAAGGGTCAAAGGTCATCTGAAGTTTATCATTCTGCTCAGAGAAGATTATTCCTGAGAGGAGAGGATCTCAGACAGCAGCGGACACCTCAGCCCAATGAGCAGGAAGCTCAGAGAAAGAATATACAGGTCAAAGGTCATGACCAGTTTGGAAGGGCTGAAGAGGAGATAATCGTCACAGGGTGAAGATGAACCGGCTCAGGAACGGAGAACGTGCTTCTAGTTTGCAGGTTGAATGAAACCAGCTCCACAGAACCTTCTTTCAGCTTCTCTTTAGGTGGAACAGAACTTAGGGACCTGTGGAGGGTCAGAAGATGAGGAGGCCGAAGGTGAAGCTGTTTCTTCATGGTGGACCATGAAGCTCCAGCTCAGAGAGAAGCTGTCAGAGCTCCAGATGTCTGTTTGCAATCAGGGTCGCAGTGATTGACAGCATGAGGCTGAGGCTGTCAGGATGAGTTAGATGATGGAAGGCGAGCAGCAGAGACACCTCCAGTGGTTCTGATTCATGGTGGAGACCCATCACGTCATCGGGAGTTTGGCAGCAGCGCCGAGCTCTACGCCGCTGATCTATTCCAGCTTTCACAGCTCGTAAACAAGATAAACGCTCGGCACCGACTCGGCTGCATGTCAGTGAGCTACAGCCGGGGGAATGTTGGGGAGATACTGAAGGAGGGTGAGACGGGCCTCCGACCCCCGAGGGAGCGGTCCCAAACTTCTACAGGAGTCCACTAGAACAGTAACGTCCCCCATAAAGGCACCGGGAACCTCTGCAGGACCCAGAGGACCAGAACCTCCAGTAGGGACCTCTGAGTCCTTCCTTGGTTCCTTCCATGCTGGTCCTCTGGAGATGGGATTAGTTTCTAACTTCCATCAGATGGTCAGAGGAAACTGAAGCAGAGTTTTCCTCTGCAGGGTGGAAAAGGGTGGAGGAAATGCCATGTGGTTCCTGTAACCAGTTCAGCTCTGGTGTTCAGTTTGGTGCATCTGCAGAACAACAGACTGGGAAAGCAAAGGATGCCCAGACTCCCAGGATCCTCCAGCTGTGGTATTTATTCAGTAGTTTGAGTTTAGACCCACGATGATAGCAGGAAGAATTTTATTATCAATTATGAGAAAGAAAACTGAATGAGAGTTGAGGAAAACTGGAACCCTGATGGGAAGAAGAACAGTTAAGAGAAGGAAGAAAAATCTATATAGTAAAGTAAAACAGAGCAGAAGAGAGCTACAAAGAAAAGTATCTACAGAGGGAAGAGGACAGAGAAGACTGAATGGTCCAGATGTTTGTATTTACTTTTATTATTTTTATTTTCCTCATGTCACTCTCCCTTTAGGGGAAGGCAGAGCTCTTTAGGCCTTAAAATCAGACCCTGCTAGCCCTCCTTAAACCCCATCATTCTCATTCCCATCCCAAAGACACAGCTCTAGTTTTATATAAAAAAACTACTAGTGTTAAAGGAATAGTACACCC
>NW_015151307.1:173733-175305 GCF_000732505.1 Cyprinodon variegatus | reverse complement strand
AAGGGTTAAATCAAGATGGCAGAAACAGTGGGAAAAATGAATAACTGAAAGATGGTGTTATAGCATTCAAAGAAAAGTTGGCACAATGAGAAAAACTGGAAGAAAGAGAAGCGATGAAATAATGACATCTAGGCTACGCTTTAGTCATTCAGGTTTGAACAGCATGTTTTTCAATTAGAGAAACATGTCAAGGGGAAGAGTAATTCCCTTGAATACACTTGTTGGAAAATTAGTGTATGTAAAAGTGTTAAGTGACTATTCATTGCTGATCATTTGTAAAGATGCAGAGCATAAACAAACAGTTCAAAAAATCCACTGGACTTGGTGATTTAAAGACGTTTCCCCACCTCTCCAGGAAGCTTTCTCAATTCAGACGTCTGGATCCGCAGTGAGTTTGAGTCTTTATATAGACAAAGCCTTGTATATATAGATATATATATATAAAGATTCAAACTCACTGCGGATCCAGACATTTGAATTGAGAAAGCTTCCAAAAAATGCACAATATAACTGATCCCACCTTAGTTTCATTCACACATAGGTCACAAATTAAGGGAGCCAAGAAGCTTTACTGCACTAATTACAGAGCAATGCATGAAGCTGAGCCAAACAGCAGCAGAAACAAATGGGAACCAAAAAACAACAAAACCAAATAATTTATTAAGAAAAGCAGAAGGAAGTCCTAAAGAACAGCGAAATCTTAACTTCTGTCAGAAATACAATCTGGCTCAGTCCAACAAAATCCAATTGTTGCTCGTAGCTCCTGTTCCCTCATGGGGGTCATCAGTAAGGACAATTCAGACTGTTCTACTGAATCCAGACAACCTTCGGCCTCCTGGACGTCATCACGTAATGGAAACGCACAAGTAGGACTTCAGCATTTTGAATCTACATAGCGCCAATTCATGTCATGTCATCTTAAGTCACTATCTCAAGAGAAAATTCATTCAAATCATCAATTAGGATGAGAAAAGAATTGGTGACCGAGTAGGCATCTCATCCCTGCTCATAAATTAAACAAAGAATCCAGCTTCCTATAAATGAAATAATTGTTTTTCTTTTCAGCGGCAACGTTATCTAAAGCAGTGCACAGAGATGAAGTAATCACAACCACACAATCATCAATATGTGAAGATATATCAATTAAATATTTCCCATTTGCTGCATTGGTCTGTGTTACAGAGGAAATGAAACAGGAAACAGATTTTTTTATTTGTTGTTGCATTATCTGATAATGAAATACAAAAGTTAAACCTTCTTTTAGGGGAAAACAAGTCTGTTAAATTAACTTTAAAGGTTACAAAAAATAGACATAAAGGCCAATCAATGCCATATGTCAGCATGTCGTGGAAAAATGTCTTCACAACGACTTAGAATTGGAGCTAAGTTTTATAAAAATTCAAAGTTCTTAAAAGGCAGAAAAGTCTTCAAACAATGATCCAAAAATCAGGCAGAAGCAGCTGAATCCAGGTCCATCGTGATTTATTGCAAAATACAAAGAATGACACGAGTTGACCACCAGTGAGCAACTGAACAAATATAGAAAATGGGCATCTTTTATACACTCTTGGG
>NW_015151307.1:169818-172955 GCF_000732505.1 Cyprinodon variegatus | reverse complement strand
CAAAGTATAGAGATAACCATGTTAAGGTCCATGGACATTTTGAACAAAGCCAATCGCCTCCAGGAAAGCATTAAATGCTGCATTTAAGCTGTCATCTTCAATGTCGTCTTAAATGTAAGCCTATGAGGTATTGTCAATAAATTTATGATTATCAATCATAATTTCTGATTAGTCTTTGTAAATTTCTGATTCTTACATGTAAATCTGTTACTTCATCCATCCATCTCCGGGTTGCGGAGGCGGCTTTTTAAGCAGAGATGCGCAGATTTCCCGATCCACGCGCCTCCTCCAGCTGCTCTGCGGAGACCCCGAGGCGACACCAGGCCAGCTCAGAGTCATAGCTGTAGATTTCTGATTTGATTCTGTAAATTTTTGATTCATACACCTAAAATTGTGAATAGTACATGTAGGTTAGTGAAATGCACTTATATTGCTGAAAAGTTGTACCTTTCTGACTGGTATTCGTAACTTCCAAAAACTTTTATTCTCAACGATGACGATCTTATGTCACATTAATCTATGAGATAGCATGTACTTCATGTACTTCAGACAACAATATGCATACAGAATACATGGCATGAAAAAAATATAAAATAAAACCAAACTAACAATAAACACGCTGCATTGTTCACACCTGAACAAGGTTCTGTTCCCTTTAGTCTCTTCTTTCTGCACAGATTACTGTGAGTCAAATTAGCCAGAAGTTCTGTTTTCAGCACATAGTTTGTCACTATTTATTGCATCCCACTGGAAAAATGATCTTTTCTGTAATTAGACTGCCCCTAGAGGGGATCGGTACCAGTGAGCTGAGTGGAACCGGTCCAGTAGTTCTGAAGAAGGCTCCTCTGCACCCCGCCAGCACCCCTCCCTGCTCTCGACTCTGTGGGTGTCATGAGTTATAACTCTGGAGTTAATTGCTTCATTGGCTGCTGCGTCGCATTAAACCCAAACCATAACTCAGCGGCTGCGGCCTGGCAGGGCAAGCTTAGCGCTGCGGCTAAAGCTAGCTGCAGGTAACCAGCTCTGACAGGTTTCTGATGAAGTCACATGATTCACTGAGCTCAAACTCTCCCAGACACTCATAAATCTGCTCCTCATGAAGCTGCAAGGAATTATAGGAGTCTCCCTCTGCTGAGCAGCGACCGGAGACATCACAAGTGTGCGCTAGGTCCCAGGAGGACAGCAGGGGTTGGAGACGTGCGTGTTTTTAGAGACATTTCACAAACAGGGACTTTATTATTTGCAGAAAATGAGAAGCGCTTCTTCTGTGGGTTTGCCTGATTCTGAGCAAACTGGGCCACAATCTCAACTAGCAGAGTCCCATTAACAAATAAGCTACCGCGACCAGAACCCAACTTTGGTGGCAGGTTGACCTAAAAGATGATTTTATATCGCCTTACAGCAAACCTGAGGGTTGTCGTTGGTGCAGGACACCTCTGAAGACGACATGTCCCATGTCAGTGAATTTTGGGTTGAATCATTTCCTGCAGAACTTTAAAACAGAACTGTAAATACAACCAGCAACCTGTGTAGAACACATCAGGGGGAAACCTGAAGCACGGGTCTGCAAACCTTCTATGTGACAGTGGGGTGAAGCTGAAGCTGAAGAGCAGGATCTAAAAGACTAAAACTCTGGTGTTTGCAGGATCCTCCAGATCCTGCAGACAAGAGCAGTCTGCTCTCCTCCTTTGTCTGCATCATTAGGACGCGGACAGACATGGAACCTGCAAAGGTCTTGAAGTGATGGACAAACATCTGTCCTCACTTTGACGTCTAGAGGCATAAAGTTCTGTCTCTTAAAAATGTTACCAGGAAGGAAAAGTTGCTGCTTTTTATATGACCTTAGAAAAAACAAGCAGCTTCTACGGAGGTTGTGATGAGTAAGAACTAGTTATATGGAGAAACTTACATCATTAAATTAACAGAAAGAAACTTTGTGAAGTTTGGTAATCATAAAGTGATTCAGAGGTTTTAGAATTCGTGTTGTTTGCGTCTGTTTGGTTGCGTTTGAAAATGTTGATGAACCTCGGTGCAGGTTGTGGAGATGTGGACACTCTGAGGGAGACAAGCTGTAATTTATTTGGAGGAAAACCCAGAGGTTTCCAGTGATGTGGGGGTGTGGGGGCTGTTCAGCAGTCTGACCTCTGAACACATCACTGTGTGTCTGCGGAGGAGTAGGAGAGGAGGACTGCCCAGGGACCTTTGAGCAACACTGGAAGCGTGTTGTTCACGTGTCGTCCTCTTCTGCACTCATCCGTCTGCCTCTCCATGCCAGCAGCGAGCCCGGCCAATCATGCTGGCCGTCTGCCTGAAGAGGCTCTGACCTCAGCGGGGGGGAGAGGAGGATGGAAGCCTTCCAAGTGGAGGAGAAAAGTTAGAAAGCTAGAGTTGGTTCTGGCCTGTGATTGGCTGAAGGAGACCCTGTGGTTATCCCCGCAGGTGTTTACCCGGAGCTCAGGAACCCGTGTGCTGATGGCATGTTAAGGTTCTGTAAATCAGAACCGTACGTGTTTGTCGATCATGTTTTCCTCTGAGGTTTGATACAGTTTTCTCATCAACAATATCGTAGAATACAGTCTATATGGTCGTATTGCACCCAGTTCTGTTTGCTCTCTGTGGAGAAAACCAGAACAAAACCAAATGGACCTGGAAGTCTGAGGCTACGTTTACACTGCAGGCCTTGATGCTCAATTCCGATTTTTTTTTGCGTAATCCGATTTTTTTGCGTTGTTGTTCATATTTCTAAATATATGCGACTTGTATGTGATCTCCTGTGTGAACCGCAGTCATACAACACAAGTGCATGCGCAGTAGAGGACGCAATGACATCACAAGCCTGCGTGATCTTTTTTTCCGGAAGTAAACATGGATGTTAGCGCCGGCGTGCGTCTAGCGATCTTTTCCAACCATAAAAACGTAATCTTTTCAATATGGTTAAACATAAATACTGCTCTCCGCATCATCATCCGCCATGGTTGTTGTTTTTCTTGCCGCTTCTGCGCATAATAGTGACCTTTGTCGGGTATTAATGACGTTCAGGTCGGATGAATGGCCGTTCACACACAGATCGCATTTGAGATCAGATTCGTATCGGATTCAGGACCACAGAGCCAAGTGGCCTGGGTCGCATTGGAAAA
>NW_015151307.1:166873-168302 GCF_000732505.1 Cyprinodon variegatus | reverse complement strand
AATCTACTCAGATATTGGCCTGAAGTTGTTTTGAACTTGTTCTGAATCTAATATAAATTTGGTTTGAATCAGGTCTCAATTTGGTCTTAATTTAGTTTAAAACTGACCAGACTCTTGTCTAAACCCAGTCTCAATTTGATTTGAACTTGATTTGAATTTGGTTTTATATCTAGTATGAATCTGTTAAGTATTTTGTCTGAATCTTTGGCTTGAATCTGAATCCAGTCTGGGTCTGATCTGAATCAAATCTGAATTCAGTTCAACTCTGATCTAAATCTGGCTGGCAGCTGGTTCATGAATCATATCTAAATTTGCATGAATTTAATCTAGATCCAGTCCGAATGTGATCTGAATCAGGTCTGAATTTGGTTTCAATTTGGTTTTAATCTCTTTCAGCTGGTGTGAATATGGTTTAAATTTGGTCTGTCTTTAGTCTGAATGTGTTCTGAGTTTTGACCGAATCTAGTCTGAATCAGTTCTGAAATGTTTCTGAATCTAGTCTGAATGTGATCTGAATTTGGTCTGAATCTAGTCCAAATGGCAGCTAAATTAGTTCCCCCATAATTATTTTCTTCCAGACTGGTTTATTCCTGCTATACTGAGCTCAGCTGACAGTCAGAGAAATGAGCAGAATCCAGTTCTACAAACCACCTCACGTCGGGGGCCAAGGTGTAAGAGTTTCTGTCTCTACACTGACCACTAGATGGCACTAACTATGCCAAAGAAATCCTTTAAATATTAGCTTGGTATAAAAAAAAGCAAAAAAAGAAGTTACACAAATGCAGAGAATGGTTGAAACTCTTAATTATCAAACAAATAAAGGTTTATACATTAGCATGTGTCACACAGAGTAAACCTGAAGAAATTATGTATTTTGTTAAACTCTTACATGTATGATGTGTCTATACCACTGATCTCTATTTATTCACTGGATTTCTGATTGCCATTGGCAGTACGGGCTTGAAGTGAAGTCACCGGCCGCCATATTGGTACTCCCTACTTAGAGCGGTTCTAATGTAAACAATCGGTGCGCTACAGCATCAAACAACGATGATGTTTTCATTTTCAGGGGGAATTAAGACTTTTAAAATAAAGATAAATTCATCACCTTGACACAGACTGGCTGTTTCATAGCATCAGTAGATTAACTTTTACTTATAATAAAATAATACACATCCATATGGGTTTTTTAAATGAGAAATACAAGAAACACTAGAAAAACAACAGCGTCATCCACTTAATAAATAATTACTACCGTGACATTTCAAAGTAAATTACTTTCTGTTTACTTTCTATTTTCTAACGTTAGACACAATGTCAATGACTAGCAGATCAATGTCTTCAAGTCAGTCTGAAATATCCAGACTAATGTTACGCTACATACTATACTATAAGGAACATCGCCGTATAGATGTATTTCATTGGTTAG
>NW_015151307.1:162720-164686 GCF_000732505.1 Cyprinodon variegatus | reverse complement strand
ACGACAAATTTTCTGGAAAATATTAGCGTTTCGTGTTCGTTTTGACTTCGTGTGGACGGGGCCTCAGTGTTCGGTCAAGATGTGGGAGATGCAGGGGATTGCCGTCAGTTGGATAGAATCTAAGAATAGATTGGGTAGAAATACAACCAATCTAGTTGGTTAAAACAGTTTTAGTTAGATGAAACAATGTGATGGATACAGTCTTAACTTTAGAAGTAGTATTGCTTTCTAAAAAAAAAAAAGTTAAAATGTTGGTGTAGCTGTAAGGCTGTAAGACATTGACTCCGATTGGTGGTTCAGGACCAACGTTACACTTTTGAAAGCTGCGATTATACTTGGCTAATGTGACTAATGTGTATTGGTTCACTCTAGTACAAATATAGATTAGGTAAAAACACTGCCAAATTAGATTGGTTGGTTTAGCCAAAATATTGGTTGAACACATAACTTCCAACCCGATTAAAACCAAAAACTGTGGAAAAACTATAATGTATGAATAGAAATGACTTACACCTTTCATTTTCATCATTGCTCAATTTGCATAAACACTTTCACTGTCTGATTGAGCTTATTTTACTATAATGGCAGAAAAACAAACAGGTTGTTCTCTTCTAAGACATTTTACAGAAAAAAACTATATATATATTTTATTATACACACCAATCATTAACTATTAACATATTAACATATGAGCTTATATTGAGAAAAAAACAAGAAAAACAATATTGAAAAAAAAAAGAAATCCCAGATTTTATTACTAACTGTAGTTCTGCTTTCCACCAGTAGGTTGTGACATGTTCACATGAAGCTTCATGAACTGTGGGGATCGTTGAAGCATCTGTCCATCCATTTTCTGACATGCTTTATCCTAAGTGCTGGTGGATCGTTGAAGCAATTTAGCTAAAACGGTTCAAAGCCTCACGAGGCTTCATCTCACCATCACTATTTAAAATGTTGCTAACAGAAGCACAAATCCAAAAACATAAGCAAAAAATCCACAAAATACTGAGAACCAGGAATACTCACAACAAGGGCAAAGAAATGACGATGAACCAGCAAACAGTAACTGAACAGGGGTGTATATATGGGAGACTGAAAAAAAGACCAGGCTAATCAGTAGATTGGGAGCAGGTGTGGACAGAGGAGTCTAGAAGGGAGCTGGGAGAAGGAGACTGACACAAGGGTGCAAAAAAGAAATATCTAATAACTCGAGTACAATGAAAAATAATTAGAATAACACAGAGTGGAAATAAAATCAGTGAAATCTCAAAGATAAAACTTAAACAGAAAAACAATGATGAGGATGAAGTTTAACAGTCACTGTGAAGAAGCTCTGATGAACGAAGGGAGATCTGCTGGGAGCACCAGGAACGTTCTGTGAAGCCGGGAAGGTTCCGGGTCCCTGACGCCTGGAGCTCTGCTGCTCCACTCAGGTGTGGTTCTGAAATTATTCTGGTGGGGAAGTTTGGCAGCTTCAGTCCAGGCGACATCTCTCACCTGCTCCATTATCATCATCATCGGCGCAGCTGTTATTTAGAAGCAGCTGATGACCGATTCCACCAATCAGAACGTTGTTTAAAAGTTAAACAGTGACCAGAACCTCCTGAGGGAGGCGCTGTGGGACTGACATGAGGAGAGTGTAATTGGCTGCTCATTAGCTACATTTATACGCAGGAATGTCAGACTGCTGTTTATTCTGATTACTGATGTTTTTTTGTTTTTTATTACTGATGTTAATGTTATCGTAGCTGCTGCTGATCTGGAGTTCATTATAGGTTTTTGTCAGGTTCAAAAATATAGGTTGGTAAAAGAAGGACTGAGTCCACACAGGAGGGCTTTTCAACAGCTTCTGCAGAAGGGGAGAAAGAGCTGCAACCCAACCAGAGATGGCAAAAGTACTCACTTTCCGTACTTGAGTAAAAGTACAGATACTTGTGTTAAAAAATACTCTGGTAAAAGTGGAAGT
>NW_015151307.1:158606-161272 GCF_000732505.1 Cyprinodon variegatus | reverse complement strand
GGGCACTCATCTCTTTGCCAAACACCTTCTGGATCCGTAAACATGCTGTGTTTCATCCATTCTCACTCCTGGTCCACATTGGGTCCGGTCTGATCAGATCTGCTGATGACCTCCGGCTGAGCTGTGCTGAATTAGCACGACTCAGACACAATCTGGAGCCTCTGATCAACATTTATTAAAAAGGACAAACTACAGAAAAGACAAGGAAACAGGATGATGAACACTGCAGAGTCACAAACCTGGGAACGGGGGAGAATGACGTGAAAAGGGCTTTGACAACGGGAGCATCTGGCGAGGAGAGCCCTGGAAAGTGGAGAGGAAGTAACAGCTGAGAGCAATGAAGGGAGCGGATGGAGAGGAAGAAATCTAAAAGAGTAATAAAACAATTGAATATCGAAATAAGGATGTAATTCATAACAAGGGAGATATTAGCAACTAAAAACATGAAAGAGAAATCGAGAAAAAAAACACAGAGGAACCCGCCAGCAGTTCTGAGACCCGAGGTTTATCAGGACAGAAGTGGACCGGTTTCCTCAGATTTGTCCTCCAACTTCAGCTTAATCTGCTGCAGACTAAAACCAAGGAGCCCAGTTATCCTGCTGGATCGGATCCGTCCCGCTGTGCTCCTCCAACATCTGCCTAATCAACACCAGGGAAGCTGACACTGATCCTGCACATCACTTAAACATGACTTATTGGATGCGAATGAGCTAAAGTTGTTATGGAACGACTGTTAATTCAATTACAGACACATGGAAACACATGAGCCTCGTTAATCATCAGCATGAAGGGAACCAGAGAGAAGCTCCCAACACCCAGAATGGTTCCGTCCATCCTCACATGTGTTCCCTGATCACGGGCTACACAGTAGAGCAGATGTTAACACCCTTGGCTCGTAGCAGGAAGGTCCTAATTTTGAACTGTTGGCAGTTCGGTTGGAGTTTGCATTTTCTCTCTACACATTCATGAGTTCAATGAAGGAAAAGCAGCTTCCTCGCAGACATTTCAGCTCTAAAACTGACCTAAGTTTGAAGCACCAGGATACCCGTCATGGCGGCGCCTGTAGGCAGCGCCGCGATACAACTCTCCACAATTCTCCACAATTCCACATGAATGGAAATGTTATGAAAGCTCTACTAACGAAATTTCATTTCACATAAACTCTGAGTGTACAAAATGACAATAAAAGTTGTCTAAGTCTTAGTACTAATATTGTGTGTAATAGGGTCAAAGGTCAGTTAATCAGGACGTTAGAGTGTCATGATTGGTTTAAGCATCTGACCCACATGCCGAGAACCACTCAGAGACTACGGGAAAAAGTTTAACAGGTTTATTAAATGTAGATGAATAACAGAAGTTGGATCTGGAACTCAGTGGACTGGTGAACCGGAACTGGAAAAATCTGAAGGGGAGATCACAGTGATCAGTTCAGGGACCGTAGGAAATTTGACTGTGGCTTGATTATTACTGCAGTGGGACTCATGTTTGAGGGGGCTCTTGTCAATCCTCGATTCCAGCTTGTGGGGGTTAATCCAGAGAAGAGGGAACTCGTTGGAGGGCGGACAGAAAGACAAGCATTGGACCCAGAGGAGTAAAGGAGCGGACTGTCACTTGGATTTCTGAAGAGGACTTGAATGGATCATGTGGAGGTTTTCCCGTGCTCAGTGTGTATTCAGTTAATCCTTCCAGGGGGAGAAGGTCCAGGTATCCAGTTACTCAGGAAGGCTTCCTGCCGAAGAGCAAAGACAAAAACTAGATAAGACTCAGATAAACAAAGCTAGGTTAGACTCAGATAAACCTCAGCTTGGCTAGAGTTCCCAAAACTGGCAAACACTCTGGCGTCGAGGTAGAGACAGCCCACTGCTCAAATACTCCTCCAGTCATGATCCAACGAGCCGCAGGTGTGCAGAGAGGCCCAACGAGCTCAGGGCACCACCTGGTGGTGAGGGAGAGAAGAAACACACAAACTGGATTCCTAACATAGAGTAGGTTTCCTTTTTCCTTTTATTTTGTTCAATTTCTAAAGATTAACCGACCAAAAAATAATAGTTTTATGTCGCATGCCTTTACCTCATTCTGATTAATGCTGCACTTTAGCGTTTAGCATCCTGAGAGGAATGAATCTTCATCAGTGTTGGGATAATTATAACTGAAGATGTGTGAGTTTATTAAACCTTGCTATGGGCTGCCTGTTGCATGTCAGAACTGACATTTTAATCTAATTAGGACAGTTCCTCTGTGTGGATATACAGTTATAATCTTAATTCTGTACGTGGCAAATGTTTGGGAATGGAATGAGAGCGGCGTCCTTCAGCTAAGAACAAAGAGTAATATTTTGATAAGGCTGGAGCCATGGATGTCTAATCATCTGCTAACGTATCTGATGTAAAATATGATGATGTTGCAGACTGGAGATGTATAAAATGCCTTTTTAACTGTTAATCTGGGCCACTTCCTGAGAGGTGAGCAGCTGCCTTCTGTAACTCTAAGCAACTTCTCTGATCTGAGTAAGATTACAATTTCTATCAGAATGCACTGAAAAAAGTGAAAAGACTTTGTCATTCCTTCAAAGTGCATTTTTAAATTGGTTGAATGAAAAATCGTGGTTTCCGTTTTGAATTTGATATTTCCAGTTTGTTTCAAAGCAAACGACACTCCCCCTGGAT
>NW_015151307.1:154665-157432 GCF_000732505.1 Cyprinodon variegatus | reverse complement strand
TTTTTTCCAAATTGAAAAATTAAGTTTTAACGAAGTATAAAACTTGTTTATAGTCTTTGTCATAAATTAAAGTTTTACTTGGTATGAATGCAATTTCTTTCTTTGGTTTAAGGTAAAAAATCTATTTCTAGTAAATCAAAATGTATAGTTTCAACCACATCAGAAAGTTAATTTGAGATAAAGTGATAAATTTAGGTGTAACAAATTACAGTAATTTTTTAAAGTTCATCCAAAGTATCTTTTTTTTCAGAATGTGTTGTCTTGTCTCCTGGTTATTTAATGCATATAAGTTATCGAGAATTTGTCCCAAGTGATTTTCAGGGAAAATAACGGGAAGCATCAGCGTAGACAGAGCGTCTGCATGGCTTAAGTTTGGACATTATTCTCTTATTGTTGTTGTATTTATGTTGCAGTTGTGTAGCCTCTATGGCAGTGCTGCTCATGTCCAGATTATAGTGAGAGCTGAACCCCTTGTGCAGCAGATGCTTCCAATATAGCTAAACTTCCACAACTTCTACTGGTATGAAGAAACAGTTCTGTGAGTTCCAGCTGGAATCCAAACTGTTCATTCATCTCACAGCAAATTTAGCAGGTTTCAGACAACATAAACCATGCATGTAGCTGTCAGAGTCCTCCTACTGATGGGCTTTAAGGTCTCCATGGTTACAGTTTCTGGATAGCTACAGGTAACCCAGGTAAGGACGGCTGAAAAAGTCAGCAGAAGCAGATTTTGGTGGTGAAACATCAGCTTTCCTCCAGTAACTGCTTTGTGCCTCTTCGACCTCTGATTGGTCCAGATCTGCAGCTGGAGCTCTGGTAGAAGACAGCAGATGATTATTTGGAAACAGCGGCCAGCTTTAATTTTGGCCCCCCCCAACCAAAGCCAGGAGACCAGAGAAGTGAGACCTGAACCTCCTGGAGTTGCTCACTCAGCAGCGCGTCATTAATCACTTCTTCTCCTCTCATTAGTTGTTGCATGAGCTCCTTTTGAAACTCCTCCTCCAGGGAGCAGGGATGCAGAAATATACGGCTCTGAGTGTGAGGAGGGTCGGGGTGAACGCGGGAGGAAGAGGGAGGAAGAGGAGGCCTGGCTGGTTGAGCAACGAGCAGCGAGTAGTCCAGGCCCACCGCCACCCCTCACCCAATATGTGTGCTCTCTGATTGGCTTAGGAAGTGGGGGGAAGGTGACGGTGCAGAAAGCTGCCCCCTCTGAGGAGAGGCCTGCCAATGCTCTGAGTACAGCGTGCGGCCGGGGTCGATGGTTCAAATCCCAGCGGTGTTGGTCAATAAGTGGAATAATGAGCCAATAGGATGAAGGCTGCTGTCCGGACCATCACCTCTTTATTCTTACTCCTACTATAGTAATACTAGAGGATCACTGAGTGCTGCTGATCCTGAACAGAACCAGGTTTTCTGGGAGACTTCTAACAGATTAAAGGTTTAGGAAAAGCTCCGTGGCTCCTGACAACAACATCCTTGTTTTGTTTGAACTTTTCTGATATCTAGAAAAGTTCCTCTAAATGAACCTGTGAAAGGTTTCCTATAAAGTTCAACAGCCCGGTGGTGGAGGAGTGATGCTATGGACTTGACCTGCAGCTGCAAGACAGTCCAGTTCCTCTGAGTCCATCTGTCCAAGTGTAGAACCAGTTCAAACTGGATCACAACAACAATCCCAAACACAGCAGCTGATCGGCCTAGTCAAAGTCCAGAGTTGAGCCTGATCTAAATGCTGGAAAATTCCCTCCTCAGTGAGATGGATAAGGTCCTGACGGAGGACGGAACCAGAAACAGGAGATTCTACTGCTGATGGGTCACAATCTGGAAATCAGAAACATTGAAACTCTGGTTTAGGGGTCATTCACAAACTTTTTTCCTTTTTCACAAGTATACAAACCAAACAATGAAGATGCAGTTAACAGGGAGGTGTGATTCAGTCTGTGCAGCTCTTAAAGACTAATAACTTTGACCCCTAAATTATTCTGTATCAGGCCTATTGTGTATGAGGACTAGCAAGCTAGCATTAGGCTGCATTAGCATCACACATGCCACTTTATAATGCACTTAAAAAAAGCTGGTGGATCAAACAATGTGCTGAACAAAATAAAAGCAAGAATAGAAACATATTAATTAAGGTTTCGCTGATGCCATTTTTTGGCCCCGATACAGATACCCGATACCTGAATGTGCATAATCGGCCGATTCCGATACCATCTGTTTGAAATTGATGTGTGTGTATATATGAAGAACTGCAGACTACTTGGATGTAGAATAATCACCATCATGGCTTCAAGCTGCTGCCTTCCTTTGAGAAGCAGGAAAAAGACTAAAACAAAGTGAATCCAGAAGAACTTTTTATTGCCTACCTGGAATCGATGACAATAGTTGACGAAACTTTTCAGTCTCAAAATGGTATCGGTGCCCTATTGGGTGGTACTCACTGATACCGATACCACCATTTTAGTGCTGGATCGGGGCCCCGCCCGATACTGGTATCGGTGCAACACTAATATTATTGGGGAAAAAAATTATTGAAAAGAAAAAATAAAGCCATAAACAAAAAATGTCACAAACTAAGTCTGACTAGTGATAAAAGCCAGAGAATAATAGGAGGATTTAAAGCTGTATAGTGAAGGAGCCTCATTATATGTGGGGAAGGTTATTAGATAATTGGTCTGAACACCAGAGATGGCAAAAGTACTCACTTTCCGTACTTGAGTAAAAGTACAGATACTTGTGTTAAAAAATACTCTGGTAAAAGTGGAAGTAC
>NW_015151307.1:151435-153729 GCF_000732505.1 Cyprinodon variegatus | reverse complement strand
TTCCCATCTCTGCTGAACACTATAACCAGCATTTTCTTATCGTTAAAATTCAAAACTATAAGGGCTAGCCAAGCTTTTACGTCTTAGCCTTCACAAGAAGCCATCTCTGTGCTTCAGGGCAGATGGATCTAATAATCATCAGCGCAGAAAGGAAAGGAAATCCTAAGAATAGAACCTAAATATAAGTACATTGAAGAGCAGTGGTCCTAAAATTCATCCCTGTGGGTCCCCACATAAAAAGAGGTGAAATCTGATGTTGTGTTTGAAATGCTGACGCAGAAAGATCGACTGGCCAGATCTAGAAGTGTACTGAATACCTACTAAATGATTTAGACATAGTATTGTGTACAATAGTGTCAAAGGTAGCAGTCGGGTCAAATCGAACCAAGACCATCCAGGTACCACAGTTGCACACGTCATCAGGCTCTTATCCTTCAGTTTCCAGTTTCTCCAATGCTCTAAATCCAGCAGCTTCCCCGAACCATGAGAGGAAGCATCGTAATTCCTCTTCTTATCGCCTTACTTTGTACTCAGACAGCACTGGTCATTGTTATCACTGATGCACCTCAGCTTGGACTAAGGAGTCCTTCCAGATTAGCTCCATTTGGAAGCAGTCCTGGCCTCTCTCCTTCTGCTCCCTCATGGTGTCTTTCTGGTTGCTGTGCCCAGGTGTGAACTCAGTGCTTCTTGTATGCAGGATCAGCTGACAGTCAAAGCAGATAATGTAGAAATAAAGAGGTCATATAGACATACCTTTCTGTGTTCTCCTCAGGTTGTCCTGGTTGGAGCTCCAGGAGCTGAATCCAGATCAGAGGGGAACCAAAGTAAATGCAGAACATTTCTGTGAGATTTGAACTTTGTTTTTTTTTAAGGGTTCTACTCTATCTCCTTTTCTACTAAAATATATTTTTTTTTTGTCTGGGTTCAGTTTAATTTTTAGGGTTTACTTCTTCATCTGGATTCAGTTTGGAAAGATGTTTCTCTTTATTCAGATTATCCTGAGCTATTCTTCATATTTATGCTGCTATAGTCTTAGACTGCTGGAGGACATAGTGACCACTTTTCATCATTTTACTTCATTCCGTCGCTATGTTCCCATTCTGGAGGACTTGTTATTTTTATTAAATTTTTATTCACTCTTTCATTCTCTGAAATGAGAACTGCCTCAGAGCTTGTCTGCCTGGCTGTGTCTTTCCCTGACTTGGCTGAATGTGAAGCTAGTTACCAGTTAACTTATATTCAACTTCTTCTATCTGTTTCTATACCCTTTAAACCCAGTCGGCCTTGGCAGAAGGCCGCTCACACTGAGCCTGGTTCTGCTGGAGGTTTCCTGCTGATAAAAGGGAGTTTTTCACTCCACTGTCGCTGCACACATGCTTGGTGTGAGGGATTGCAGAAGAGTCAACGACAAAATGCAAGCAAAAATGGTCACTGCAAGCTCGTCCATCCAAGTCAATGACTGGATGCAACTAATTTTCCTTAATAGAGACTTTAACCAATCTATCTGTATTGTCTCTGCAAAGTGCCCTGACATTAAATCTGTTGTGAACTGGTGCTAAATAAATTACTGAGTTAAATTTATGAATTGAAGTTAATCAAATTTAGTCATTTACTCGGTGCTGAACTAATCATCACCTAAAGCTTCCCAGACTGAGCTGGGTACGGATATTTTGGAGTCTATTCTGAAATCTGTTTGTAATATTTTGGATATTAAATGAAAGAAATGATCCATAGAACAATGTTCCTTCACCAGGTGAAGAAACATTTTAATTATTCTATGTTAACGAGCTACATGTAGCGTTGATGCTTCGTGTTACTTCCTCTAATCCGGGTGATGCAGACCTTTATTCTTTCGAGGTTAACCAAGCATTCAGAAGCAGCTGATGCAGGCAGTTGACTCAGTGAACTCGACTACAGAACTGTTTCTCTCTGCACTCCAGCTCTGCTGCTGCTGCTGAATGGTTCCTCCTCAGAAGTCAGGGCCCCTGTAGCTGGATGGGGATGGGGGGGGTGCTGGCTGTCCATCAGACGTCCTGTCCTCCCCATGTGGTCCAGTAAAGCTTGCACAACTTAATGACAGGCCTGCTGCTCCGTCCGTTTATCTGATCTCACTCTGTGTGTGTCTGTCTTCCCTCTGGAAGCGCCACTGATCCAGAGGTTGTGAAACAGCTGGAGAGTCCTGCTCAGCCTTGGGCTGATCTGAATGAAAGTGCTGGATCAGCAGGATTGGAGCTGGAGGTCAATGAAGCTAATTAGAAATCAGACAAGAGAGACGAGATGGAAGCTAGAGATGG
>NW_015151307.1:149705-150677 GCF_000732505.1 Cyprinodon variegatus | reverse complement strand
ATGGATGGATGGATGGATGGATGGATGGATGTTATTTTCAACATCAACTATAACATTTGTTGACGCAGATTTTTTCAGGAAGGTAAAGAAACCCTTAGAGGATCATAAGTGACAAGAAGTGTGAGAGTTTTTGTCTCTAGACGAAGAATAGATGGATGGATGGATGGATGGATGATGGATGGATGGATGGATGGATGGATGGATGGATGGATGGATGGATGGATGGATGTTATTTTCAACATCAACTATAACATTTGTTGACGCAGATTTTTTCAGGAAGGTAAAGAAACACAAACCTTAGAGGATCATAAGTGACAAGAAGTGTGAGAGTTTTTGTCTCTAGACGAAGAATAGATGAAAATACTGATGCTGATCTGCGCCCCCCCATCCATCCGCCCCCCCAGCATCTGAGAGCGGCTGCAGTGTGTTAAAGACAGACTCCATGGATGTGTCTCAATATGATCCATCCAAAGGAAAATCCATGTATTGTAGAGACAGACTGCGGTTAATGCGGACAGAAAGGAAGAGGGGAAATCACCACCGCTGCACCTTAAGGCTTAACTTAAAGTCCTATTTAGGCTGAAGCTGAGTTGGTTGCTGCAACATTACTTCATTATCTGTCAATGAATAAAATGCAGCGGTTTATTGATACAAACTTTACCTCCTGTTTTATGTTCTGTCGTTACATTATGATGTTTACCAGGTCGGGTCATATGCACTCTGTTAGCAAACAAAGTCTGGTACAGTAGCAGCCATTCAAAATGGCCGTTCCCAGCCAAACGCCAGCCGAATGGAAGCCCACCTCCCTGCAACTCCCAGCAGAATCCACTCCAACTTCCAGCCACTGGCCTGAGCTGCTTCTTTTCTTGGACAAACTCTTATTTCTACTCTGACTCCACCCTTTCAATGAATTACAGGATCTGACCAGGAGATGGCGCTTCTCTTTAGATGTTAATGTCCACAAATCATGAC
>NW_015151307.1:136643-145003 GCF_000732505.1 Cyprinodon variegatus | reverse complement strand
GGGTTTAGGGCAGGAGGGAGCAGATCCATCCGGCTGGAAACGTCTTCATAACCCATGATCAGCTCCTAACAGGGTCGTTGCAGATGTCTTCTCACCCCCAAAGTGTTTCTTGAGGTTTGGAGGAGGCTGATGGAGAACTGATGGAGTCCCAGTTCTGGGTCACATGAAACCAGAACTGGCTGTGTTGGTAGAACAGGTACCAGTAACCAAAACTGGATGAAACTGGATCCTCTGGGTGGCAGCATATCTTGGCACAAATGATCCACAACAGTCCATGTATTCTTCACTGAGGTCAAAGGTCATTGAAGTCCAACATGGCGTCTCCTGACTGGCATGCTGTGAGGGTAAACTGGTGACTCCTTATTTCCATCCTTGGATCTTTAGATTCTTTCACTTTTCTACCTGATTCTTCCCAGAAAAAAACAAACTTGGAAGCGACTCTCTTGATAATTAGGCATGGCAGGAGGGGTGGTTACCATGGCAACTGATTGTTTACAGCCACAGCTGAGTGGGTGTGGCCTGATGTGTCAGATTGATCACCAGAGTGAATTTGAGGAATAATCCAGCACTGATGCAGTCAGTTGTACCGTGTGTGTGTGTGTGGGGGGGGTACCTGTCTAGCCATCAGTGCGAGGACCAGTTCTTGCAAAGTGAGGAAATTTTGCCGGTCCTCACATGCTATTTTGCTAATGGTTAGGTTTAGGGCTAAGGTGTAAATTGGTTAGGGTTAGGGTGAGGTATGCATTGGTAATGGTTAGGTTTAGGGTTAGGGTGTGAATTGGTTAGGGTTAGGGTGAGGTATGCATTGGTAATGGTTAGGGTTAGGGTTAGTTATAGAGTTAGGGAATAGAGAGGATTGAAAATGACTGAAAATCAATGGAAGTCAATGGGAGTTAACACATGGTACTCACTGCGATGGCAGAACGAGTATGTGTGTGTGTGTGTGTGTGTGTGTGTGTGTGTGTGTGTGTGTGTGTGTGTGTGTGTGTGTGTGTGTGTGTTTCATCACTTGTCTTATGCAATCCCGCTGCAAGCTTCCACAAATGAGACATGGAGAACTGCTGCCCCCTGCTGGAGCTTCTTGTGAACTGCTCAGACTGAGGAGTTGAGCGTTAGTAACCCTTCCTAAAGGATCCTATATAATCAGACTATTTTCTGTTATGTATCTTTTTATTTTCCATTTTTAAGCATAAAACAGACAATTTCAAAACAAAATTTAAAGCTGAAGACGCTTTTACTACATTAACCAACCGGTCGCACTGATCATGGTACAAATTCCTTCCAGGTTGCAGCTCTCAGACACTGGAATCAACTGCAGTTTAATGATTTAAAGTCATTTTAAAGCAGTTTGTAAATAAGACTTGTTTGCAAATGTTTAAACTAATTTCAGATCAAATTTTAGGTTTTTATTTCTTTAAATTAAATCTTAAATGTTTAATGTCTGCAGTTGTTTTGTGTTTAATTGTACTGCCAGTATAGACCAGGTCTTTGTTGAAAAAGAGATTTTAATCTCAATGAGATTTACCTGAATGAATAAAAGTTGCATCCAAACTGGACTAATAGAGTCCTGCATGTCGATGAGGAGGAGCTTCTAGGATTTCCGCTGCTCTCACATCAGTTTCGGTCCAAATATTCATCTTCAGCTGCAGACAGGAGAGAAACATTTAAAACTCATTGGAAGTTTAATAAAACATTTATAAATTTGAAAATAAGACATAAAATGCATCAAATTGAAAATCTAAGACTGTTGACATCTGGGATTAAAATCAAAATGCAGACTGAAAGAGAGGCTGCAGATGGAAGAGAACCTTTAGAATTGTACCGGTTTTACCAACAGCAAACCAGGAAGATGTTTTTATTTTGTTTGTTTTTGTTTTTATCATTCTTCCTAATTAGCTCTGAAAAACAGAATCTAAAATAAATATCTAGAAAACCGGATTTTTCAAGTGATTAATCATCTTTTTATTGCCAGACATCAACATTTGATACGTCAAAAAAGCTAACCTTAATATTTTTATACAGAAAGCTTTAATGGCTTCATAGATATTAGATATTAGATGTTTCCTGTAGTTCTGGAAGAGGTTTGCACACAGCAGCAGCAGCAGGGATGACGGACCCCGCCTCCATGCAGACCTTGAGGGCAGCCATTGGGCATTGAGCCCTCCCTCAGTTTCCCTGGCTGTGCTGCAAAAGCCCCCAGCCCATCTCCAATGGCCTTACTGGGGGAGGGAGGCTGCTGGCTAAGATCTCCTGATAGTTGGCCCCATGCATGATGCTTCCACCTCCATGCTTCATGCTGAGGATGCAAAAGTGTCTGAAATTATACATTTCATGTCCACCATCCTGCACCCCACCTCCATCAGGAATGATTTATTGTTTGTTTTAATACATGTATAGGGATTTTTATATAAATACGGTAAAAAAAAATAAATAAATAACACACCATTGCAATTGTGCATTTTCTACAAAAAATATCTACATCTACAAAAATCATTACATTTACACAAAAAAGATATTGTGTTTCGGGGCAGATTGAACAGTTTAACCTTTCCTTGACAAACTTATCTTTGTTCTCCAAAGGTTAGATACATATTTTATTGTTAATTTAATGTATTTATGTCTGTTTTTTTAGTTCAATTCAATGTATTGTTTTTATCAATAAAGGGTATTCTGTATTTTTAAATCAGTTTTGAGGAGTTATAGCTGTTTTTATTTCTTTTTATATTTGTATTTTTCATTGTAGCATGCTTACTGTTGTGTTTTGTTTTTTTTAGGAAGACAATTTTAAGATCTGTCCAGGGACAACAGATGAAAAATAGCCTTTTGGCTAATTCTGCTGCATTTGCAGGAATGCTTTTTAATGCACACTGTCCCTGTCAAATAAATAAATTAATAAAAAAAAATTAATTGATTTGGTTTTGTTTTTGCAATACCGTTTTTTTTTTTGTTGTTGCAAATTTCTGTTCCAATTGGGTACAAAAAAGTATAAACATGATACTTTTACTGTAAATAAGCTCCTTTTTCTTTATTACGTGTTGTAACGCTGAATGATGCATGGAAATAGAGGAATATAAAAACAACATTGACGGAGCTGTGATGAGTTGATAGCAGACGTGTGAATGATCTGATCATATCGTTGATCCCATCCATCTATTTTCCGTCATGCTGGGGTGTCCATCTCCAGCTGTCTATGGGTGAAAGGCTGGGTCCATCCTAGACAGGTCTCCAGTCCATCTCAGGGAAACACAGAGACAAACAGGACAAACATCCATTCACTCTCACACCTAAGATTTAGAGAAGCCAGTTAACCTAACCGTCATGTTTTTGGTCTGTGGGAGGAAGCCGGAGTACCCGGAGAGAACCCATGCATGCTCAGGGAGAACATGTAGAAAGACCCCAGGCCAGGAAGCAAACCCGGAACCTTCTTGCTGCAAGGCAGAAGGTTCCGGGTTCGATTCCGGTAATAGATAATAATATTGGCAGGAATAGAGGGGCCCCAAAGTCCCATTTTTTTTAGAAACAGCCCTGGATTAATCTGTGCATTGATTCTTATTGTAAAATATTCAGATTAACTTTTCCCGTGTTTGACGTCTTGTTTGGCCCCATTGGTCATCACAGTCCTCTCCCTTTCTGCCATAATAAAGCTCTCTTTGTTAGTTTCTCCCTGTTTTTTTGCTCGTTCAGTGAACATTTTTACAAGCCGCTGCATGTGACGTGTAGGACGAGGCTACTTGGGGCGGCGTTGAAAATCCAGAGAACAGTGTGTCTAGTCCCCCCCCCCAGCTAAGATGAATGACTTCCCTTCAGCCATCTGTGCTGTCAACAGAGGAGCGGGGTGGGGGGACAGAAGAGGAAAGAAGTTTGCAGCTGCAGAGACGGAACTGCGCTTGGCTGAACTCTGTGAAGAAAATACAGCAATTTACAGAAATTTAATGGGACGCTAGAATTGACCTAATAATGATACCAAGCTGGGATCAATTTATGAATATTTTGAAGGAAAACAAAAAACAATAAACAGAGAAAGCCGGAAACCAAAATAAAAGTAAAAATCACATTAAATGTCCACTTTTAAGGCAAGGCTTAAAACATTTGTTTTTGATAGACTGGCTCAGGTTATCCTGAGCTATCTCTATATTTATGCTGCTATAGGCTTAGACTGCTGGAGGACATAGGGACCATTTTTCATCATTCTGCTTCTTTCAACTTCTGTTTCCAGTTCTACATTTGTTAATCTAACCTTAAACTTAATTTACTCAGTTTTTTTTTTTGTCATAATTCTAGCTTTGTCTGGTTCTGTTTCGTTGTGACACCATCCTGGAAGGAGGCAACGGTTGCTGCTATGCTGCTGTCAACATCTTCCCTTAAATTATGATAGAGCCTGTTTATTTTAGTCCTTAATCCCTTTTCTCTCCTAGATATAGATATAGGCTCTACTGTGACTAACTATGTGCTCTTTTTCATTCTTTTTGGTTCTTTTCTTAAATGTGTCTTTAAATGTAAACTTTATTTTAAACATTAATATTAATGTGATCTATGTTTCCTTCATCTTTGGCTCATTTGTCCTTAAATGTCCTTTGTGCTGCAGTGACTCGGCCACCAGGAGGCGCTGGTAACCAAACCTCAGAAGAATTAAAGTTAAATTCAGAACAGACTCATATTTCCCTCTACATTCATGACGTCACTCTGGACTCACTCTGGACCAAACCAACGCTCACCATCAAACCGGAAGTTCCAGGATAGTTTCTTCACTATAAAATCCGAAGTTTTTTTTTCACTCTGATATTTTTGCTGACTGGAAAACATGTGAGCTATGACGTCAGAGGAGGGAAAATAAGCAACTTTCAACTTTAAAGGGAGATTAAGACCCTCAGCTTCTGTTTAATGCATATTAAATATGAAAGTATGTCAGATTATTAAACGTAACGATACAGGAACAGTTAAACATTAACATCCATTTATGTGTTTGAATCATAGATGAAGAGAACATGACTTTAGCAGAAGATTAAACTATATTTGATGATAATATGAGAATAAAACATAGAACAGGCACTAATTCTGTGACTATAGGAGATGCTGCTTCTCCTAAAAGCTTTTTTCTTACCACCTGAATTTTTATTTCTTTTTTAATTTGATCAAAATAAAACTTTATTATGCTTTTATTTTTTTATAATGGTCTCAAAGCCCTCACCCTTACCATACATGGGCAGTGACGTCATCGGGCGGAGGACTGTGAGTGACCATCTTGGGCAATGATCACATTTTGCTTCAGTGACTAGTTTGCTTAGTCATTATATGTAGAGATTTCTTGATTAGATTGAATTGTACCTTTCTATTGCTCATTGTCTATTTTTCCATTTTTTTTTTAATTCAGACTGGTTTTTGTTGGTTTGTTCAGGAACAACAGGCCAAACATTCAGTTTGCTAATTCTGGTGCTTTTGCAGCCATAATAAAGGCTTTAAATCAAAGCAACCAAACTTTCTCTCAGCTTTTCTGAAGATAATTTTGACTTCTAACCACTAATATTTGTCAGTTTCGTAAGTCCATCCTGCAAAGCAGATTCCCCCACCAGGAAATTCCCACAGAGCCTGAAAACATCAGATCTCTAGGGCAAACCGTCAAAAAAATAAAAATAAAAATCTGAATCTAATTTCTTATCGTCCAGATCTATTTGAGGAACTTTACAGTTCCCCTCCCTGTTGGACCTTTGGTAAATAAAGGTGTTACACAGGAACTCTAGTATCATGTGAGGATTGGAGAACCCACATTGGTTATTATTTTATCATTTCTATCCTAACAAGCCTGTATTAGTTATATGCAACCCCTGAACTCTAACCTTTGACCTGTAAAGGATCTGTTTGATGTGATCTATAACATACAGGTAAACATGGGATCTAACCTATAATCTATAACCTGTGAGTTAGTCTGTGACTTATAACTTGTAACCAATCAGCTGCTCCTTTAACCTGTAACAACCTGTAGTATATGACCTTTAACCTTTGGGAGTCTGGCTGAAATATTCTGTTCCCAATTGTTTGTTTTCTTTCCAAAGGGAGGAAAAGGTGATGTTACATATTTTCTTATTGATCATATTATATCATATTAGTTTTATATTATTTACTTTCAACTGGAGGAATTATGTTCTTAGTGACCCCACATTCACACCCAGACATAAAAATACAGATACTAAGTTATAGAAATAGTACTTTAGTCACTACATTATATGGAGCGAATATGTAAAATTCTCAAATAATTAACTGCCGAATACTCTAGACAACGTAAAACCCATGTCAAAGATAGAAAATAGCTGATAAATATCTAGTTGTGACATATTTTAAACAGAAATCCATTTCAGTCTGTGGTTTTCAGCAAGTCTGGTTTTTCATGTCCAGGGGAGCGAACTTTGCTCCTTTTATATGAGTAATGATAACTATAAATAAACCGGATGTTAGAAAACAGTGTTTGGTAACTTAGACTCACACATAATAGCAGCTTTATCGGGCCTTCGTTTACCAGAAAAGGCAGATTTACATCATAAAATAGGAAACAACCTTGATATTACTGTCTCCTGCAGAAGGTCTGGATGTGGCTGCAGAGATTTAACATTTGATCCTTCATAGGCAAACTTAGCGTTTTTGATCCCTTGCATCCCCCTTATAAATGGACCCCCCCCCTCCTCAGTGAGGTCTAGAAGAACAAGATCTATATCCAGCCATTCAGCAAACACACTGCTACATGGCTGCACATCTTATTTTGGCATTTGACCAATTAGATGAGCAATTAGATGACTTGTTAAAAATTAATAAGTCAAGAAAAAAATGTAAAAAATCGAATTGAAAACTTAAAAAGTTAAAAATCCTAGTTAACAATTATATATAGGTTTATAAACTAAAAAAAGACAGTATCAGTATCACCATTATGCCTCTAAGGTTATGTTGGACCAATAAAAATGTGTTTCTTTCACTCTAAGAGTTTTTTTCATGAATTTCTAATAGAAGCACTTTTGTTATTTTTCTTCATATATTTGGTGTTTCTTCTTACTGGAAATAAGGAAATAAGGTCTTGTCCTGGATTCCAATAAGACTATTGAATATTGATTTACTGAGTGCCCTAGAAAGGGTTAATTTATATTAAATTAGTTAATTTATATTATACCAATGACATGACTTTCTACCTGGCTGAGTTTTATTTTGAAAGGCAGAGCCGGATGTAGTGTGTGTGTTGTTTCCGCTCTGAGCCGCAGCGCAGCGCTCCGTTCAGCTTCATTTAAACCTCCGGCAGCTGCGGAGGAGCAGCCACTCTTCCCCAGCAGCTCAGCCGCCCTCAGGTCGCGGTCTCTCGGCCATGGCTTCCGTCACCTGCCGGGTCCAGTACCTGGAGGACTGGGACCCCTTCATCTGCACCAACTTCCCCGAACCCCGGAGACCTCCGACCGTGGAGGTGGAGGAGGACCAGCCGCTGAGCGAACAGATTCCCGGGATCCACAAGCTGCTCGGAGCGCCGCACAAGGTGAGTCACACTCCGAACCGGACCAGAACCGGGACAGAACCGGACTAGAACTAGACTAGAACCGGACCGGGAGGAATCTTAGCGACAGAAACTCAGGTGGAGATTTAATGAAGGAGCTAAAAAAAAGGAGAAAGTTTTTGAGATTCAGTTTTCTCATGCTGCGCTCTGAGTGACGTCACACATTAATCACCAAAGGTGTCCCAGATTAAATTAGGATTCTGAGATCAGAGGTCCGATTAGATCCGGACCTCCATGGGTGAGCATGGGACAGGAAGGGAAAGGTTCTACAGTGACCCGGGTTTAAACATTTCAGCAGACCTTTGGGTCTGGTTCTGGTCCATTTCTCATTTAAATCTCAGGTTAAAATCTCCAGGTTCTTCCTGCAGGTTCTAGATGTTTTCCTGTTTCAGCAGCTGATCTCCATCAATGGCTCATTAGCAGGTCAAACCCGCAGGTCAGGGGTCATGACCCTGAACCCGCAGGTCAGGGGTCATAACCCTGAACCCGCAGGTCAGCGGTCATGACCCTGACCTGTGCAGGAGGAGGTTCTATGGGGGGCCGCTGGAGGAGGTTCTATGGGGGGGCTGCTGGAGGAGGTTCTATGGGGGCCACAGGAGGAGGTTCTATGGGGGGCCACAGGAGGAGGTTCTATGGGGGGCCACAGGAGGAGGTTCTATGGGGGCCACAGGAGGAGGTCCTATGGGGGCCACAGGAGGAGGTTCTATGGGGGGCCACAGGAGGAGGTTCTATGGGGGCCACAGGAGGAGGTTTTATGGGGGCCACAGGAGGAGGTTCTATGGGGGGCCACAGGAGGAGGTTCTATGGGGGCCACAGGAGGAGGTTTTATGGGGGC
>NW_015151307.1:133941-135403 GCF_000732505.1 Cyprinodon variegatus | reverse complement strand
GCAGGAGGAGGTTCTATGGGGGGCCGCAGGAGGAGGTTCTATGGGGGGCCGCAGGAGGAGGTTCCTTGCGGGGCCACTGGAGCAGAGATGTTGTTCTGGCTTCAGCTTCTGCAGATCAGGTGTCCCCCAGTGTCTCCCAGTTTAGGAGGCGGAACTGGAAACTCCCATCAGGTTCTCTGCTTGGTTTCTAATCTCAGAACTGGTCTGAACTGGACCTGCTGTTCAAGTTTGACATAAAGTTACTCTTGATCCGTCTACAGACACTGAAATGAAAGATTTGCTGCAAGAACGACAACCTCAGAGCAGAAATAAACATTAAATAAGAACTCTTTCCATTAAAGATGGCCGACTTTGGCTGTCAATCCTGTTCTAGCTTCACTTGGTTCTGATTCTGTGGAACAGAATCTCCTCTAAAGCGCCATCGGCTGTTTGACTGATGATCAAATGATCCAGAACGGATGGATGGAGGAACTGATCAGTAAAATCGTTTATAGATTCAGTTCTAGTTCAGGTTCTGGGGGGAGGAGGTTCTCTGCAGCTGCAGGTGGAGATGATCAAACATAATAAACCTGTCAGAACCTGCAGCTCTCCTATCAGCTTAGGAAACTGGGTCAGAGGAACATCTCTGATGTTCTGGCAGGTCCAGCTAAAGGCTGGAGGCTCCAGGTCCTCCTCTGGTTCTTTGTTGCAGAACCAGCAGGTCCGGTTCTCCTCAGAACATCTGGTTCCTGTGAGGTTCCTCAGCAGCCTTCGTTGGTCTCTCCATCGGCTCTTCAGATCAGGTCCCTCTAATTGTTCCCATCATGCCCTGGGGTTGGACTGGCAGCCTAGAAGATTCTGAGGAGATATGAGCTCCTCTTCCTCCTGCTGAAGGAGGAAGAGGGAGGAGGCTGTAAACAGCAGATAAGGAGGGGCGGAAGTCCATCCTCCATCAGGCAGCAACCATCTGGCTTTGTTCTCCAGCGTCCTGCTGCTCAGACAGAAGCTGTTGACCCGTCTGTTCCCCAGAACTCTGACCCGATGGAACCTCTGGCTGCCCCGAAACGGACCGAGTCCGAGTTGTTTAGAAGAACCTGGAGGTTCCATGGATGTTCCTCCTGATGGACTGAGGCCTCCTCAGATGAGGACGGTTTATTGGAACCACAGCTGGACCTGGACCGGAACCACAGCCGGACCTGGACCGGAACCACAGCCGGACCTGGACCGGAAACCACAGCCGGACCTGGACCGGAAACCACAGCCGGACCTGGACCGGAAACCACAGCCGGACCTGGACCGGAACCAAAGCAGGACCTGGACCGGAACCACAGCCGGACCTGGACCGGAACCACAGCCGGACCTGGACCGGAACCCACAGCCGGACCTGGACCGGAAACCACAGCCGGACCTGGACCGGAAACCACAGCCGGACCTGGACCGGAAACCACAGCCGGACCTGGACCGGAAACCACAGCCGGACCTG
>NW_015151307.1:129568-131237 GCF_000732505.1 Cyprinodon variegatus | reverse complement strand
GGCTTCATCAGATGGTTCTGGATCTGATGGTTCTGGATCTGGTGGTTCTGGTTTCATCAGATGGTTCTGGATCTGGTGATTCTGGTTTCATCAGATGGTTCTGGATCTGATGGTTCTGGATCTGGTGGTTCTGGTTTCATCAGATGGTTCTGGATCTGGTGGTTCTGGTTTCATCAGGTGGTTCTGGATCTGATGGTTCTGGATCTGGTGGTTCTGGTTTCATCAGATGGTTCTGGTTTCATCAGGTGGTTCTGGTTTCATCAGGTGGTTCTGGATCTGATGGTTCTGGATCTGGTGGTTCTGGTTTCATCAGATGGTTCTGGTTTTATCAGATGGTTCTGGATCTGATGGTTCTGGTTTCATCAGATGGTTCTGGACCTGGTGGTTCTGGTTTCATGGTTCTGGTTTCATCAGCTGGTCCTCCATCAGACTCTGGTTAGTTTGGGGCTAATCCAGACTTTCCTGCTGAAACATGGCTGCTGTTAGATTGGGTCTGGTAGCCTGAGGTTCTCCAGAACCTGCTGAGCAGATCAGGTTCAGCTGGTCGTGTTTGTTGTGGCAGCAGCTGAACTGCGTCTGTTTATGGTTCACTCTGCATCCCGCCACACACACCTTCTTGTTTTGCTATATGTTATGAGGACCATGCATTAACTCCCATTGATTGTTCTGTCTCATCCTTTCTATGCTGTAACCTACGCAGTGCAGGCCTGACTCCACACAGCCAATCCTAAGCCTAAGCTAAACTCAGCTCTGAGTTTAGTCCACTGCTGCCTACTCCTGAGCAAAGAAAGTCCCTACTGGCTGTCGTAGACATTCTATGATGACATCATCATATTTATATCAAGCTGTAGGAGAGAGGGATATTAACATTGGCATCAGAATATGATTAAATCAGGTGAAATACATTTAAAATTAAAAATGTAATCTTGGAAATGAAGTTTTTTTTTTCAACTCTGTTTTCATTAAACTTTTTCTTGCAAAGCAGATAGTGCTTAACAAATACAGACATTCAGGCCTAACATAATACACAACATACGCAACAAACAATCAAGGAATCAGGGAGACCAAAAATAAATAAACAAATAAATAAAATATATTTATAATATCCATTCAAATATGGTATCTTGTCACACTATAACTCAGGGTGTTTTTCCAGGCCAGGTCCATAAGCCCCGCCCTCACCCTGGGAGATGTGGCATCATCAAGCTAGTCCAGAAATGGGTCCCAGGTCCGATAAAATCCAAATAATTGTCCTTAAATGCCATAGAAAAAGCTTCAAATGGAATGAAACTAGTCACAGTTTGTTTCCACTGGTTTAGAGTGGGTTTTTTCAGTGATCCAAAGGGCTAAGATACGTATCCGGGTGCAAAATGTGTAAAATGTCTCTGTGGTGAAAACCAGCTGGCAGGTCGTCCTCCAGTCCTATTAGACAAGTCCTTACACTCAGATGTAGATGACACTTGAAAATCAGACTTAACTGCTGAACAATTATACTCCAGAACTGTTGGATGTGAGATCAGCTCCATAAGCAATAAATAAATAAATCTGCATCAGATCAACATTTATTACAGAGCGCCAAAAGGTTTGGATTAAATCTGTGTCTGTCTACAGGAATGATAGAAAGCCTGCGCTTAATCTTAGATTACCTCTCTGATGCAGAGTTAAACTG
>NW_015151307.1:123754-124293 GCF_000732505.1 Cyprinodon variegatus | reverse complement strand
GAAACACTTTTAAAGGAAAAAAGTGAGAAGTGAACATTCTGCTTATAATCTGGAAGCTTTGGTTTAACTCATTTTCTGTGGTGAAAAGTCGGAGAATCACTTTTCTTCCAGCGTGACTCCAGGCGGGGTTTGCTTCAGGGGAGGGAGGGGCTCTAGCAGCACTCGCTGCTCACTGAAGGTTGGAAACTCAGAGCGATTAGTGGTTTTAGGATGTCACCAGAGTCTCCAGCAGCACAGAAAATAAAATATTGGTAGAAGGGTCTGAAAAGTCACTAAATATGTCAATAAAATCGCCAAGTAGGAAACAATCCAAACCCTAAACATTATTTAACTCTGATCTCCCTCCAATCCCCTTTCCTCACGAAGTTCTGCAGAATAAAATCCTAAAACATAGAAAAAGATGAGCAGTAAAATGTTTGAAGTTAAATTAATAACCTTTATTTAATCTGATAAAACCTCATAAAGAGGAGCCTGGGCAGATAGCGGCACCATTTTCAAGTCGGAAACAAAATAATAAACACATTGGTGGCAGTTAAAGC
>NW_015151307.1:114266-122933 GCF_000732505.1 Cyprinodon variegatus | reverse complement strand
ATGAGTTTTAAAATATCGGCATATCGGCCAAAATCCCAATATCATGCATTTCTAAATTAGACGTATAAATCTGTATGTCGTCTGCATAACAAAGAGCTGAAATCTTATGGGAGTCGGTCCAAAAAGCAGGAGTGTTTTAAAAAGAACAAAAATGATCCCAAATAGCGTCCTTGAGGGACACCGTAGGCTTTAACAGGCTTTAATGGAACCGATTCTGTCTTCCAGTTAGAAGACTGCACCCTGCAGGTGTCTCCAAGCGGGAGCTACCTGGACCTGGACTCTTCTCTGGCTGAGCAGCGGGACGACTTGGAGAATTTCTACGAAGACGTGGCGTAAGAAAAGCTTCCTCCTTCTCTGCTGTCTGCTCCTATGTTTCTGTTGGGACGTTAAACCAGCGTGGAGATGACGTAGAACCCGTGTTTAATCTCCGTTCTTCCTCTAATCTCAGCATCGGCCTGTTTGAATAAAACGGATCTGGGCTCAGAACTGGGCCTGCTGGTTTGGATGCTTTTGCTGACTGAAGGTTTCTTGCTTTTTCCACAGGAAGGGAAAGAAGCCCATCCTGATCCTGAGGACTCAGCTCTCTGTTCGTGTTCACTTCATCCTGGGTAAATATTTCCAAACATCGTTTTCTCCAGAGCGAGGAGCAATGACTCAGAGGAAAGATGCCATCAGGAGATGTTCCTCCTCCTCCTGTCCAGCTGCCAGCTCCGTCAGCAGGATGGCATCTCTGTGGGAATGTTGCTGTTAGTTTTATTCTAGTTCATCGTCTCCTCTGGTCCATGGAGACGAGAATCTGCTTTTATGCTGTTAGTATGAGGAGAGCAGATGTGACCTGATGTTTAGGTGCAGGTCTGGACCCTCCTGATCTCTGCTCAGAGGGTTAAGGTTGGAGGTCTGATCACAGAAGAGCAGGATGGAGACATGTTTCACATCTGGAGATGTTCCAGAGCAGCTTAGCTTAGCTTCCTCCTGCAGGTCCAAACCCTCCAGGCTGGTGGAGGATCTGGACCTTCAGAACAGTTTGTTTAGCAGAGCTGTGCAGAAACAGCTCCTGGATCATCTGGAGGGAGTTCTGAGGAAAGCAGAACTGCAGCTCTGGTCAGCAGCTATTGCAGCGAGGTCCGCCTTATCTGGTTCTGCTCAGAATGACCCGTTTCTGTGTTTTTCCCCGGGGAGGGCTCTTTATTTTTAGCTCGTTGTTATCGGAGCCCAGAGGGCTGCGGTTCTCTTCCTGTTCCAGCCTCCAGTTTTCTGCTGAACTTTGGGCCAGAGGCGCAGGAATGCTGCAGCTCCCGGTTCTGCTTTTATTGCAGCTGTTTAATCATTGTTGTGGCTTTAGGTTTTATCTCGGATGTGAACTTCTTGACCCAATCCAGTTGGAAGTTCTGGTGTTTCTCTGTGGCAGGGCCTAACGGGCCGGTTCTGTGAGGGTGTAATTAAGGTGTCGGCTCTCCGCCTGAAGCCAGAGGTGTTTTTCTGTCAGAATCCGTCCTCCTTTCATCCCTGAACTTCTCCTCCCCGCCGGCCGGCATGGCCACGCCCTTCCTGCAGGAGGGGCTTTCCCAGCATGCCTCGTCAGCCTCGCAGGCAGGCGTCTGAGATCAGCAGCTCGCTGACTCACGAGGAGGTGACGTCACCTCTCCTGGTTCTGCTTCTTCCACTGAGAAGAAACCAGAAACCGTGGCTGTTTGTTTTTTTTTCAGGCAGATATGGAAACAATCAGAGGCTAAATTTAGATCCAGTTTGACCCAGCAGAACCCGGAGCTCTGCTCTGAAACACGCCTGCATGCAGGGGAGCTGCAGCTCCGTACGCCGTGGTATGGGGTAACCATGACGACGAGTAAACAAATCTAAGGCAGCCTCAGTCGGGACAGAGGATGTGACCTTTGAACCTGACCCGAACGTTCATATCAGTTCCGATCAGACCCAGTCTGAGGAGAACCTGGAACCCAGCAGAACCCACAGCCTGGCTCTGATTGGACAGAATTCGATTGTTCGGGTTTAGACCGGGCTCTGACTCTAATCTGCTGTCAGCTTGGCGTGAGGTGGACACATCAGAAGGCGCCCCGATGAGCGTCCTTCCTCCTTTTGTTGTCGCTGCTTTGATGCAGAGTCTGGATCGTGTCCCGTCTCTGACTCCTTTGGTCGTTATGAGCTAAAAACACGCGCAGAGCAGCAGGGATCCGGTTAAACGTCACGAGTTCTTACAGAATCAAAACTCATATCTGCAGCCCAGAACGGTAGATAACCGGTTCAAGACGTGATCGAGAGACACGATCAAAAGATTATCAGAAGAGGCATCAGCTCCTTTCAGGAAAGAACTAAGAGGTTTAAATAGAGAACTCTAAGGCATGAAAACTGCATCATCAGCATATCGTCCTCTCCTCTGCGTTCCGCTGCTTTAGATGCATGAAGCTGTTGGTTCGCCGCCAGTAGAGGTCACCTGCTGCAGCAGGGAACCATCTAGAACCTGCGGCTCCAGAGCCACATATTGCTCTTTGGACCGTCTCCAGCGGCTCTTAATAGTGGCTAAAATCTATATAAAAAGCTAAATAATTTACTACAATATATACCGCTATCAACAGCTTAAGCGTTTTTTATAAGATGGAAAAGAATGAGATTAAATTATTTTAATTTAATTAAAAGAACCACAAATATGTTTTAAGAGACATTTTTCTGTGAATTAGCTTGAAAATTATACGTTAACATTTAAAAATGTATGAATTGATTGTTTGAGAAGGCAACAACTAATTTCCTTTACAAGATAAAAAAAAAGAGCTTTTCTAGAAAAAGTCGTGGTATATTTTGCGGCTCTAAACATCTTTTATTTGGTTGTACTCTGCGCAAAACGGCTCTTTGGATATGAAAGGTTGCAGACCCCCAGAGATGGGAAGTAATGAAGTACAAATACTTCGTTTCTGTACTCAAGTAGATTTTTCTGATATTTTTACTTTACTTTACTACTTATTTTTATGGCGACTTTTTACTTCTACTCCTTACATTTTTACACAAATATCTGTACTTTCTACTCCTTACATTTTAAAAATTGTCTCGTTACTTTAGTTTTGAATCATTTCAATGGAGTTACCGTTATTATTTTTCACGTCATCAATACCAAATTCAATCTAATTGGATGGGAATCTACGTTGCATTTGACGCACCACTACAAGATGAATCGACAGATTCGGCGGTATTCATTGGCGGCAAATCATTGCAGCTTGGTGGCGGTGGCGTTAGCATAGTAGCATGGACGACGAGATGATTGAAAATGAACACAACGGAGATCTAGTCCTATTGGCAGACATCCATTTAAAATGTAGGCAACGGCATGAAAAAAGTGGTTTCTACTTTTACTTTTATACTTTAAGTAAATTTACAAGCCTGTACTTTGTTACTTTTACTTGAGTAAAGAAGTTTAATCAGTACTTCCACTTTTACCAGAGTATTTTTTAACACAAGTATCTGTACTTTTACTCAAGTACGGAAAGTGAGTACTTTTGCCATCTCTGCAGACCCCTGATCTAGAAGCTGAAGGACGGACATTAGACAGAGGGAGACCACCGGCGGGCCAAGAACGGACCCCTGAGGTGCCCCGCATGTCGGCTTTGCTGATTGCTGCTGGAGATCAGCTGCAGAGAGAGATGTTTCAGATGGAGGTTAATGAGCGATCCGCTGTGGAAGCTCTGATCTCTCTGGCCTTCAGCAGAGTCGTTGATCTGCAGCTCTGATGGTGTTTGCTGCAGACCGGATGAAGGCTCCGGGCTCCTCTGAATGAATCCTTCTTCTCTCCTCTATTGTTACAGTTTCTGGTCTAAATAACGTCCTCGGTTCCATTCTTCTTCACTCTGCAGCCCGGCTGCTAACTCACTAACAGGAAATACCACTCTGTGTTTATCGGCCTCACTTCCTGTGTGTTCAGGACAAACATCCTTCTCTGCTTCCATATTCCATCCATCTTTAGGATGATGACTCTTTAGAGCGCCGTTTGTCTTGCAGGACGGATCTCGATTGGTTCCTCAGGCCCGTTCCGGATGATGCTCTTGATAAAAGCTGTTAATGAGCCTCTTTGTTTTCCCAGAAGCTCGCAGATCTCGACATGCTTCTGCTGTTTCGTAACTGCAGCCTTTAGACGGACTGATTCCAATCTGCTGAGGGAGTGGAGCCACGTCTCTGTCCCGTTCTCCTGCATTCCTGCAGCTGCAGTATGACCCTGCACATTTTCTGCTGCAGCCAGCTGCACACTGCAGGTTTGCATTTCCGGGTCTGTTTCATGCAAACTGCAGCCAGGAACCGGGGGGTCATTGGTTCCTACCTGCCTGAAGACCAGGAAGGTTCTCACCTGCAGACTGCTTAATCTGAAAAACCCCAGATATCAGTTTTCTCTACATGAATCTGCTTACTGCAGCCTAAACCCTAAAGTTGATTTTAGTGTTTTGTTTCGTGAACATGTGGAGAGCGATTTAATCCTTTAATCTGCTGCTTTCTCTCTGGCCTCCATGCTGGTCTGACTGGTTTGTTCGGCTGCAGTAACTGGAGTCCTCTGACCTTCAGACAGGGACAGAGCAGTCAGCTGCCATCATTAAACACTTATAGCGCTTTATAATCCTCCTCCAGGCTTCAGCTGTTGCGGCGGAAACTGGTGCTGGCTGGCGGCCATCTTGGCTCAGAGCTGCATGTGAACGTCTCTGAGGGGATGATGTCAGAAGCTGCAGTGTGTTTGCTCTGCTGCTGCAGGTCATTCTGCAGCCCTGCTGGGTTCAGGATGCTGCGTGTCCATGCCTGTCGGGTGGCTGAGGTTCCCAAAAAGTTTCGTAAGGAGCTCATTCTTCAGCGTGTCGACGCCTGCTCTGCAGCTCATATGAAGCCTGGATGGCTGCTGCCAGTCGGTGGCTGGGATGTTAGGAGGAGATCCAAATAAACCAGAGCCTCCAGTCAACCAGCACCAGTGAACTGGGCTCCAGTTAAACCTGGTTCTGCTGTGAGCTCATCCAGACGACATCGGGTCGGAATTCTTCCTAAAACATTCAGGATCCGTTTATAGAACAGCTTTTCTCATCCAGGTTTAACCTGTTAAGACCTGCTGCGGTTCTGGTTCTGGTCGGTTTCTGCAGAACTTTAACGGTTTGCAGTTTATTCACATGAAGTTGGAGAGAAGTTCTGCTAAAAGCAGCTGATGTTCCGTCTGTAAGCTGATGACTCTGATGCTCCTCGTTACCAAAAGAGAGATTAAACCTGAACTCGGTGTTAATAAAGTTACACTAGTGACTCATTTAAACTCACCTGACTTTGACCTCACTTCCTGTTTCTCTTCTTCTTGTGTTTCAGAGAGGTTGTACAACTCCAAAGGCCCAGAACTCAGGAAGTGTCTGTTCTCCCTGAAGCAGCTCTTCCAGGTAACTTTCACCTGGTTGGTTCCTCCTCCTGGAGGAGTTTTATTAGCTGTAAACACAGAGGATCTATTTTTATAGGAGGTTTCTGGATTAAGAACTCCTTCATAAAGGAAGCTGATCTTTTTTTTAGGTCCAGGTGAAGCAGGTTGTAGCTCTGAAGGAAGTTTAAAGAAGGAAAAATGAAACTAAAGATTTCCTTTTTAACGTTTCGATCATGAATCCGAGGTTCCTTCCTCTGCTCACCAGAGGTTAACTTCTCTAAACTGGAATAAAGCAAAGTTTTTATAGGAATGTTGTGAGAAAAGTACGGAAGAGGATTAGGGCCACTGAAAAAAAAAAAAAATGATAACTGATTTTTTTTATTTTATTTCAGTATAGTATGGGAAAAAAGTCAGAATTCTGACTTTAATCTCAGAATTTTGACTTTAATCTCAGAATTTTGACTTTTTTCACAGAATTCTGACTTTAATCTCAGAATTCTGACTTTAATCTCAGAATTTTGACTTTAATCTCAGAATTTTGACTTTAATCTCAGAATTTTGACTTTAATCTCAGAATTCTGACTTTTTTCACAGAATTCTGACTTTTTTTCTCAGAATTCTGACTTTTTTTATTGTCAGAATTCAGTCAGAATTCTGACTTTTTCCCATGTTAAACTGAAATAAAATTAAAAAATCAGTTAGCTTTTTTTTTTTCAGTGGCCCTAATCCTGTTCCGTAGAAAAGGGATGAAAAGCTGCTAATGGATGGTTTCTGTCTGCAGGATGATAAAGATCTGGTCCCAGAGTTTGTTGCCTCTGAAGGTTTGACGTGTTTCATTAAAGTTGGAGCTGAAGCCGACCACAACTATCAGAACTACATCCTGAGAGGTGAGGCTGCTGCAGTCTGGGGCTCCATGTTGGATCCTGTGGTTCTACAGCCAGGATCTCTGCTGGGTTTATCTATAGTCTGGGTTTAAACCTCAGACTAGAGATTCTGGAACCAAAGACCAGGAAGCGTCTCTGCTGTGATCAGCTCTCTAGAAGGTTCAGTCCTGCAGAAGAACTGAAACGAATAAGAGGAGTTTGGATGATTATTAATTGTTGTGGATTGATTGGATCAGGATGATGATTCGGTTTCCAGACGTTTTGTAACGTCGGCTCTTCGCCGGGTTCAGATGTTTGTCCTTATGACGCTGTGAGAAGAAATAATCCTGACCAATCAGGAGGAGAGGTACTCGGGTTAGTCTAGTCCTCTGCTCCTCCTGCAGACCTTCAGCCAGGCTCCCTGTGTATAGCCACATGCTGCCAGTGGTGGGGAAGCTCTGCCCTGGTGGCTCCCTGATTGTCCAGAAAGCTGCCGGGTTTTCCTGAAGCTGCTTCTCTCCATTTTTGAAGGATAGAAAACTCTGCAGAGATCTGAAACCAGCAGCAGCTGCAGGGTTTCATAGATTCTCTGCAGAAACCCATCAGAACCAGCAGCTGAACTGGAAAGGAAGCAAGCAGTGTTCGTGTTTCAGGGACGCCAGCAGAGGACATCAACCTTTTCAGAGATCATGGTTGCGTTGAGCAGCAGTAGCTCCTCTCCTGAGGATGGAAACAGTTGGTTGTTCACGCTTCCAGAGAAGCCGCAGAGAGCAGAGTCAGCTCCTCAGATTATAGGTTTGTTCCTGGCAGGCGGACTCCTGACGAAGCTCCTCCGTCCCTCTGTGTCCTCAGCTCTCAGTCAGATCATGCTGTTCGTTGACGGGATGAACGGAGTGATAAACCACAACGAGACGGTGCAGTGGCTCTACACGCTGACGGCCAGTCTGGTGAGCCCAAAAACCGCTAATAGGAAAGACCCAAAGCTGTGAGTCACTGCAGCTGTGATTAGCAGAGCTGTGGCGCCATCTGATGGTCAGTCTGGGTGTTTTCCAGTCTCGCCTGCTGGTGAAAACGGCTCTGAAGCTTCTCATCGTGTTTGTGGAGTATTCAGAGTCCAACAGTCCTCTGCTGATCAACGCCGTCAACACGGTGGACTCCATGAGGGGTACGCACGCACACACACACACACACACACACACACACACACACACACACACACACGGTCTCTTCTTGCCATACATAGTGAGGACTAGAGGTGGGAGCAAGTCATTGTCAGTGAGTTTGAATTTCAATCCTTTCAAATCTTTTATTTAAACAAATCTGAATATTCTGTTTTATATTTAATTAAAATACTGCAGATGAACATTTTTTAAATATGGTAGGTTTAGCTTAAGTTGACCGATGACTCCTAACGACGCAATTAAAACCTCAAACCTGGAAGTTTTTCTGTCTTTCTTATTCACTTCCTGTCTTTGGATTTTTTTTAGTTGAGTATTTTAAAGTTCATCTACCTGAGAGGTTAGGGGGCATATTTATTTTTAAAAATCTGGTTAATTTGATTGGCTGTTCTGCAGCTCATAGAAAAACAGTGTGAAAAGAAACTGAGACAGTCTGTTAATTAGTATGAAATTAATCAACATATTTATACCAAAGTGGTGTTTAAATTAATTTATAGTTCAAAATAATGCATTAAATGGGTTGAGCAATTGTTCTTTATCGTTAATTACACAAAGACACCTACAATACAAACTGTACCCTGTTAAATATAAGAACAGATTATTAAAAGGGCAAGAATTCTGTTTTCCTCTTTGACTGTGAATAATAATTACTGTATTTTTGTTTGTTGTTAATTTACTAATGTTAAAATGTCAAAGTGGGATGTTGTACATGATGATATCACTGCTGCCACCTTCTGCTTTAGAGGGGAACTGCTTGTTCCAGAGGTGGGTGGGCGAACTCTGCTCAACTAAACGTTAGCATTAAAGGAAGCAGCCAGATGTCCTCACTCTGATGCCAAAACAGGAGCACAAAAACACACCTTGTTCAGCGAGGCAGCTGAGCTGCAGAGCTTCTGATGTTGATGGAGATGATTCATCCTGCTGAGAAGCAGTGCTTTGCTGGTCAGATGTGTTGCTATGGTTACCAGGCGTGTCTGTTACAGGTGTGACGCCATGGACGAATATCATGGATATCCTGGATGAGAAGAACGGCGCCGACACGGAGCTTCTCATTTTCACCATGACGCTCATCAACAAGGTACTGACCCCGTAGATGGATCCGCCCCCCGGTCCTTTAGATGGACCCGCCCCCCGGTCCTTTAGATGGACCCGACCTTTAGATGGACCCGCCCCCGGTCCTTTGGATGGACCCGACCTTTAGATGGACCCGCCCCCGGTCCTTTGGATGGACCCGACCTTTAGATGGACCTGC
>NW_015151307.1:110959-112487 GCF_000732505.1 Cyprinodon variegatus | reverse complement strand
CAATTTTGATTTTTTTTTTGTTTGTCCGGATTATTTTGGTTTATTTCATTTTTCTTATTGTGGAACACGTCTGTTTCCTGGAGCAGAGGTTTGGTTGGCCAATCCGCCAGCAGGAATCTGATGATGTCACAGGGTGAGATAACCTACCGTTTGTGTTCTGGTTCAGACTCTGGCGGCGCTCCCAGACCAGGACTCCTTCTACGACGTGACGGACTGTCTGGAGCAGCGTGGGATGGAGGCCATTGTCCGTAAACACATGAGCAACAAGGCGACGGAACCGGACCTGAAGGCCCAGTTCTCCACCTATGAGGTCAGTTAGCTGGTTCTGCTTCCTGAATACAAACGGGTTTAGACTCAGAGGTGGGCGGAGTCACCAGAACTTTGCTCAGGAGCAGCGATGCACTTGGAGGAATATGAATGAAGTAAAATAAAAAGTCCAGAAAAGTTTTTTTCCTTAAATGAGTTCCTTTCTGATTTGGTATTAAATACTGACAGGGTCATCATAGTGGGGGATTTTAACATCCATGCTGACATTGAAGGCGATAGCTTAAGAGCAGCCTTTAATGCTATCTTAGACACTATTGGCTTTGTTGAGAGTGTGAATAGTCCCACGCATTCTCATCTTCATACTTTGGATCTTGTGCTGACATACTGCAGCGCCCCCTGCTGACCGGACGGTGTGTTTGTGTTCACAGACAGCTCTGCGGTACGAGGACGGAGACGTCGACGACTCCGCCCCCAAACCCCAAAAAGAGAGAAGAAAGAAGGTCGGCGCCAACCAAGAGGGCCGGAGGAGTCGCCGCTCATCCAATCAGAACCTGCCAGACCTCCTGTCCTCCTCCCCCACCTCTCTCGTCGTGTCCCCCTCCTCATCCACTGTCCTCTCCCCGTCCTCCACCGTATCCAGTCCCTGTCTCACGCCCACCCTCGGCAGCAGGCCTTCCTCCCCTCTGTCCTCTGGACTAAGCAGCTGCGCCTCCAGCCCGTCGGGCTCCCGGAGGGGCTCCCCTCTGCCCCCCACTATAGCCGTCATTAAGGACTTGTCCTCAGAACCAGAGTCCAAGGCGCCTCCCAGCGGGTAAGTCCACAGAACCGCTCGGTACTGGTCAGGCTGGGAGATACACTGGCTTCACTGGGTTCTTTCTACATCTCCAAGTTGTCTGTCCGCTTTTCTGTCAACTTGCCTCTGGTTGTTTTAGACCAAGTGTCTGGTTCTGGCCCAGTTCTTTGATCCTTAGTTGATCTGAAAAAGCAGCAGCCTGGGCCGTTACCATGGTAATGCATGAATAATCACCTGGTGAAACAAGTTGAGTTTTTGAACTTCAGCGTTTGCAGAAGCAAACCTTCAGATCTGAGCTAGCATTGGAGTTTGGACCTCGGTTCTCTGAGCTTCTGATCCAACCAGCTATGGACAGAAATCTGTTCCTCTCATTCTCTCCATGGATCATATTCAGTCCAGTGCTCCCAGTGATGAGACCTGATCTGGGACCAGAACCTGTCTGGGACCAGAACCAGACACCTGATCTGG
>NW_015151307.1:106582-109660 GCF_000732505.1 Cyprinodon variegatus | reverse complement strand
GGGACCGGAACCAGAACCTGCCCCCCTCTGCTGGTTCTCCTCCTTTGCTCCTGGGTGTCCTACTGTGGGTTTGCTGTCCCTGTTCTAACCACCGATGTCTCCCTCCTTCTCCTCTCTCCGTCTCCCTGCTGTGGGGCCTGTCGACCACTAGGAGTCGCTCTTTCCTCAGCCATCACATGTCCGCTCTGGGTCTGAGCAGGAAGTCACGGCTGTTCTCCAAAACCAGCTCCATCTCTGAGGAGCCTCCGTCCGGCTGCAGGTCTGTACCTCTGAGACCGACCTCAGACGGGCCTCCCAGCGCCCCCTGCAGGCCGATCAGTACTCTGCAGATTATGTGGAGGGTAGAGGGTCACTGTAGGTTTTGCAATTAGACCGACTCAGATGTTTTCATTTAGATTAGTTTTATTTGATGATGTTTGGTTTGAAGAGAACCAGTTGGCAGAAATGAACTGATATTGGATTCTTCAAGGTCTCTATATGTGCCTGGCTCATTGTGTGTGTGTGTGTATGTGTGTGTGTGTGTGTGCGTGCGTGCGTGCAGCAGCTTGCCTCCTTCGGACCTCCCGCCTCAGGAAAAGGAACCGTCCCCGGAGAACCCGGAGCAGCCCAGCATCCAGCCGGAGCCCAAACCTCGTCTAAAGTGAGTCTCCTGATTTTCACACTTGTTTATTTTGGGTCGTTTCTAGAACTGGTGTGACTGGAATCCAGTTCAACCAGAACCAGCTGAAAATCTACATTTTATGGATAAATGTGGGATTTTTCTAACCATTTATACTCTGGATTATTTCCTGTTTTTCTCTCAGTTCTTTAATTTTTTTTTTTCCTGAATCTTTCTGGGATCGTCTCGTTCAGATCCAGTCCATCTCTGATTCACTTCCGGATTTTTCTGAAACCATTTTGGGTTTAATCCAGATTATCTTGATTCTGCTGGTTTTTGATGGTTCATCTCTGGATTACTGCAGCTTGAATTCTGCAAAGTTTTTGGTGAATCTTTCTGGATCTTTATTTCATCAAAAAATTTGGATTTAAAATTGTTGAATCCTTCAATCATTTTTCTCTCTGAAACTCTAATTGTTTCCTTTGATTTCTGGTTCTACTCATTCATTTCGTTGTTAATAGCAGAACTATATCATCTAGATTGGTTTTAGGTGGCTCATGTACGTTTGATTATTTTTTAGAGGAAAGGATTGATAAAAATCTCTGGTTTGTTTCCAATCTTTTGTTGTTTATAGAAGTAAGTTTTGCTGCATTATTGTTGTAAATATAAAAACCCGTTTTTACAGATAAAAATTTTAAGAACAAAAAACTACAGAAATAAGTAGAAATTACATTTTTTCTGTTTCTTTTTTTAAATAGAACTGCATCTTGACCTTTTGCTCTTTTTTTCCATTTACAAATTCATTTTTCTTTGTTTTACAACAATTATGAAACAAAATTCACTCCATATTTTTCCATATTTTCCAGAAGAAGTTGTATTTTTCACACAGGATGTTTCCAAAAGTTTTCTTTTAATGTGTTTTTTTTTTCTGGATATCTTCTGGATCTCCATGGTTACGTCGTTTTATCTGGATTTTAAGTGAAATCTGGATCAGCTGTTAATTAATTAATTGAATCGATTTTGGTGAAACAGTTTGAAATGATCTCAGTCCAACTTTTACTGCATTTAATACAAATTTGCATCTGAAAAACTCAGAAGAAACTGGATCCTCCTCCAGCTCATCCAATCACGTTGCTCCTCTCTCTCTTTGCTCTAACAGCAGGTCTCTCGGCCCTCTCTCCATCACAGCGTTTTTAATGCTTTTCTTCTTCTTTCTCTCTTTCTTTCCTCCCTCCTTCCTCCACCAGCTCAGTGGAGACTGAGGAAGACTCCTGGTAAGTCCTCCTCCTCCTCCTCCTGCTCCTCCTCCTCCTGATGCTCAGCTGCATAAAACCAAAGCAAAAAGTTCTGGGTTCTGGTTCCAGTTCAGGTGTTAATTCTGAAGTTAGGGAACCAAACTAATGGATGCAGATGTTCTTCCTGTTCTGTTAAATCTTCCTCCATCTTGGGTTTCGCTCTGACCGGTTTGGGCTCTGACCGGTTTGGGCGCTGACCGGTTTGGGCTCTGACCGGTTTGGGCGCTGTCTGTCTCAGCGCGGTTTAGTTCAGTCCTGTAAGCAGCAGGTAGGTGCAAACAGAGACGGGTTCCTGGTCTTTGGGCTTCTTCGGGTCTGTGAGGAGAGTTTATGCAGCTGAGCTCCTGCCGGTTCTGTCCGACGTCGGGTCGGCGATGAGCCCAGAGGGCGTCCTGGTGGTTCTGAAGCTGTGGTACCGTGTGTGAGGTGTGTGTGTCGTGTCTCTGCAGCCCAGAGGAATATGTCGCGAGTCGGACCAAGCCGGTGTGGAAGAATTATGAGTAAGTACGGCCTCTGCAGCCCCAATGCATGCTGGGAGCTGCTGGGAGGCTCCGCTGGTTCTGTTGGTTTCTTGCATGGTGTGGTTCTGTGTGTCAGGCTGGTGCTGGTTCCGGATCAGATGGTGATGACGCTGCGATGATTTCAAAGTGGACGGGTCGGTTTTCCACAGGTGTTAAACGGTTCTGGTGTGGGTTCTGCTCCCTCCTGTCTGGGTTCTGGTTCTGTCCAGGTCTGTTGTGTGTCTGTGGTTCGGATCAGAACAATAGAAACTTATCAGAATTTCAGCTGTGTGATTTTTGGGGCGACGACTGCAGCCGCAAACAGCGGCCTGCTCCTCAGAACTGGACCGGCGCCATGCCCAGAACCGCTGCTGCAGAATCCTGTCCGTCTCCAGGAGGAAACCCAAAAGTTCAGCTTCAGAACCTCATCAGGAACAAAGCAGGTTTCTCTTGGTCCAGTTTGGCTTCCAGCAGATCCGATCGGCATTAAATCCAGAACCAACAGAACCCGAACCCAGATCAGAAAACGGATCGATGTTTCACTTCCTGCTGCATTTGTTCTTGAACTGAAAGCTCGACCCAGAACCCGGTCAGTTCCGCATGTCCGTCTCCATCCAGAACATCTAATTAATACCGAAGGTCAGAGTGATGGGTTGGCGGCCGCAGAGTCGCGTGGTTCGACCGG
>NW_015151307.1:104748-105047 GCF_000732505.1 Cyprinodon variegatus | reverse complement strand
TGGTTTGCAGTGGAAAACAAATCTGAATTGTTTTGCTTTAATTTTCTTCTGGTCCGGTTCTGATGTCCGACATTTTTTATATGACTAGTTTTACAGAAATAGAAAGATGCAAAAGGCGCCGCTTGACAGAAGCTAAGGTAAAAAATATGAATATTTAAAGTTTAGATCAGTGGTTCCCAAAGTGGGGGGAGAGCGCCCCCTAGGTGTGGGCAGGTGTTATTAATGAGTGACCTAGTTTTTAATGTATTGATGTCAATAGCAGTCAACATAAAATAAAAACTTAAGATGTAATATTATTC
>NW_015151307.1:99358-101055 GCF_000732505.1 Cyprinodon variegatus | reverse complement strand
TAACAAACCATCAGTTCAGGGGCTTGAGAAAAAAAGGGGTGTGGACCTCTATTGATTGATTTTCTTTATTCAGAGCGGCTGATTTTTAATTGGTTACTTCTGATCTAAAGCTTCTGCAAATTATATAAACTTAGGGGGAATATTTAGTGTAGAAGATATTTGGCAAGAACAGTCATATTTATAAAGTAAAATTTTAATTTTAATCCATAAATGAGGATAAATTAAATATCCCGGTTTGTTTTACTCAGATTTATTTATTATTCTACTGTAATTCCTGGCTGCAGAGATGTGAAGATAAACTAATTAATCATCTCTTAATACACATTTTAATATATTTCAACAAATTAAACTAATTTTTAAGCTTAACTTTTATTTCAGTCAAGATTCACTGAATAAAGAAATACAATCCTTAAATGAGCTGAGCAGCAATGTGTAGATATGATCTAGATGAGATACGTCTTTAACTGGCAGAGCCGAGAATTACTGAACCTTCTTTAGATTAACTTAAATGTAAGATTAGATGTTTAAATTGAACAAACTACATTCTCTCCTTTTAAAAACCTTAAAAGTTTGTTTTCAGTCACAGAAAGTTTAAAGTTGAATTAATTCCCAACTTCTTCCCCATCATTCGGCTTCACCTGCTTTGAACCGCACTGCATGATAGGAAATGACGGGTCAGGAAGGGGACGCTGGAGTAGGAATGTAAACAGATTAGAGGCTTAATATTAATTGGTAATTAATGATTCATTATATCATTTTTTTCCATCTGATTCACTAATAAAATCCACCTAAACACATTTCTTTGAGAAGTGATGCTGCAGCAGAACGGTGACTGGATCCAGAATCCGGTCCGGATTATTTCCGCTGTTTAATGGAGGCTGCAGGATGAACTTTCTCTGGTTCTGTTTGTAAATATGAACCCATTAATTTCCTCCAGTTCTCAGCTAATCAGAGCCCAGCTGTGCTGCGAGGCGGAGCAGCATCAGCTTCTCTGATGGTTCTGCTGTACAGTCTGACGGTGGCCCCATGCTGTGTAGCCCCTTTTTTCAGGGGGGATCCAGGAAATGTCTTCCTGGATTAACTGGATGTTGGTTTGGATTAAATGAGCAGTAAGTCCCCACCAAAAATCTAACAAATCAGGATCAGAGAATGTTTTTAGAAACCGGATCAAACCATCAAACTAATCCCAAATCTACTTCCTCCTGGCGGTTTAAGTCCCGCCTTTTCTCACATGGTCACTTCTGCTCACAGAGACGGCTTCCTGCGCAGCCTGACAAGAACTCAGCGGGAGAAGAGTAAAAAGACCAAAGATCCAAGCAGATCGCAGCCGCCCTTTTCTGACGATAAAACTCAGAGTTCAAAGACGGAAGCTGAGCCGAGCGACGGCACGCCGCCTGAACGTCCCGGTGAGTCTGAAGCTCCGCCCGTTTGTCAGAGACTGAAAGGGTCTGAATGTTGGAAGAAATCCACTTAAAGTGTGTTTGTTCAGGTTCAGCATCCAGCAGCTCGGGAACAAACTCAGACACCCGAAATGATCCAGGTGAGAAACCACAGTTCCCACAATCCTCTTCTTCTTTTTTTGGAATATCCATGGAGTTACCTTTTATTTTTTTTAATGTAGAAGAATTTGGAAAACTTTCCTGTTATTTGAGTTTTAAATACAACCTGAGGTTCAATTATTGTTTATTAATTAGTCC
>NW_015151307.1:96291-97875 GCF_000732505.1 Cyprinodon variegatus | reverse complement strand
TAAATAGTGAATTAAAAGCTCTAAACATCTGAAAACATTGACATTAACTCTGATCTACCTACATGAATGCATCTTCCCACATTTCCTTGGAAATTGTGCCTTATAGATCAAGACAACTGATAAATATTTATATTTAGGAATCGTAATTGAAATGTACCTTTTGGAAAGTTAAGATTTTCTCTCCACCAGTGGGCGCTAAAAACAGGCGTCCTGGACTGACAGAAGCACTTAAAGGGTGACCTTGCATTGCTGTTTATTATTGAATGAAATATTATTCTTTATCAACATATTGCATTTAAAAACTCCCCTCCTGATATGTTAGATAAGCTTATTTCTCATGTTCCTTTTTGTACCTGCATGTAAAAAGAGCAAAGTGAGTGGAGGAAGTAAGATCATGCCTTTGCTGAAAGTGAAAAGTAATTACTGTAATTTAATGCTGTGCTAAAATAAAATAAAAAAAATGATAAATAAATAGAAATCTGAAGTGATCTTTAGCAGAATGATTCATCTGCAGCGTGTTTGATGATGGAAGCTGTGATCAGGTTTCTCCTGGACTCACGTCTGAACTCTGATGTTTGCAGAAGCTCCTGAGCTTTTTGGCGACAAAATTCTTCACCTGAATAAGAGGTTTTTCTACTCCACTGACTCGGAGCTTCAGGACCCGAAGGATTCTGCTTCTGGTGCTGCTGAAGAGGAAGAAAAAAGCTGCACTGCCAGTGAGTTTGTCCCTCAGTCGCCGCAGTTCATCTCCAGCGATCAGGAGCAGAGTAATGCCTCTCTGTTTGCTCTCCTTTCAGGCGAGGATGTTTCTGGACCCGTGTCAGAACGCCTGTCCTACTTCAGAGCGCGCTCAGTTGAGTCCAGTGGAACCAGTGGGACCAGCGCCTCCCAAAAGGCGGAGCTAGAGGGCCTGGAAGGCTCAGCCCAGGCGGCCCGGGCGCGGCTGGCCGAGGAGCAGAAGGTCAGAATCGACGTTCTGATGAGTTAAAGCGGGTCGTAGACGCGGAGCAACTAGACTGTGGCAGAAATAATCAGCCAATTAGCAGCGAAGTAAAAGGCTCTGAATCTTTAGAGCTAAGAAATAATAATAATAATAATAATGATGATTAAACTTTATTGATCTCATACTGGAGAATAGTACCTCTGAATTTAACCCATGGCCTTGGGGGGCAGTGGGCTGCCAGGGTGGGGTTAAGGGTCCTGCTCAGAGCCCCCTAGTGGAGGCTGTGGGGATGGAACCAGGTAACCTTCTCAGGGTCCCACTGCTCTAACCACTAGACCAACACTCCCCATTAATCAAGTTATGAGGAGTTAAATTATCTAATTTAAGTAGATCTAATATAATGAGTTCTACTAAAATGAAACCTGATTCTGGAATTTATGTTCTTTAATTTTAATGAAGGGAAACAGAGAAACGGTTCCAGTTCAGAATCAGCTGAGCAGCAGCATCATTTATTTACCCAGCGAGTCGCCTTTTTTATTATGTTTATTTCATGCTCTGGCCCCTAAAGCATAACGTGGCAGCAGCCAGATTCTATTCAGTTTATTTCTATAGCTCCAATTCACATCATGTCATCTCAGGTC
>NW_015151307.1:92001-94256 GCF_000732505.1 Cyprinodon variegatus | reverse complement strand
AAAACTGCTATTTTCAATGACTACTTATTTTTGTCCAGCTTTAACATCGGTATCGATATCGGTTATCGGCTACATGAGTTTTAATATATCGGCATATCGGATATCGGCCAAAATCCCAATATCGTGCATCCCTATTTAAAGCATTACTATTGGTTATAAAAGGGTATTGCTGTACTCAGTATAAGGTTTAAAGCATCTTTCCTAAACATTTTTTCCTGCATTACTTGTATTTTTTGTTTTAAAAATGGTCCTTTTACACTTTTACTGGAGTAAAAAGCTGAAGTTGATCCTCTGACTTCTATAAAATAGTTTAAACATAAGGATTTATACTTCTAGTAATAAACATTATTACTATTGACCCCTCTGCTTGCTGATGAACCCATAGCTGAGCTGGTAGCATCGCTAGCTGCAAACATTGACTTTGTTTTTATTCTAAAAACATGATTTTTTTTTTAGCCTTTTCACAGGTTGAATTAAGAATAACATCTTCTAAATTATAGAAATAAAAGTTTTTTTCTGGAAACTAATCTGTCTTTTGTGATGAAATAAAAGGCGGAGAAAATAAATGGATTAATTGGATTTGGTTGGGGAATTAAAAAGTGGAGATGAGATGTTTAAGCCACATCATCCTCCTGCTACATCATCAACCTTTCCTTCTTTCAGCTGTAATTTAAATAAATAAATAAAATAAAAAGGTAAAATGCTTCAGATGGTTGGAAGTCGAGGGTTTGAAGTAGTTTTAGTCTAACTTCTCTATAATCTGGCTGAGATGTAAAGCTGAGGATGCAGGAAGCGGAGGAGGAACCGGTCTGAACCCAGAACCCTCCTCTGGACCGTAAACGCCTGCGTCTGCCTCTCTCCTCAGAACCGATCCGCCCGGCCGCAGAGCGGCGTGGAGGCGGAGCCTCCGGGCCGCCGCCTGGAGAAGATGGCGTCCGTAGGATCGGTGGACGTCTGGGACCAGAAGCAGCTGAGCAGCTCTGACCTTCGCATCAAAGACCTGGACTTCTCTGACCTGCTGGAGGACGAGGACAATGACGTCCTCGCCATGGACAACATCGACTCAACCAGCTCCGCCCCCTGTTTCTCTGGCGTCCCCCCTCCTCCCCCGCCTCCCCCCATGCTGGGTTCCGCTGCCCCTCCTCCGCCTCCTCCTCCCCCACCTCTTCCCGGTGTTCCTCCTCCTCCACCTCCTCCCCCTCCTCTCGGTTGTGGTATTCCTCCCCCTCCGCCCCCCCCGGGAGCTCCTCCTCCCCCCGGCTTGTCCTCAGGACTGATGAGGAAGAAGAAGACGGTGAAGCTGTTCTGGAAGGAGCTGAAGCAGGCAGAAAGTCCTCAGAAGTGTCGCTTCGGTCGGGGGACGGTGTGGGCGTCTTTGGACAAGGTGGAGGTGGACACGGCCCGCCTGGAGCACCTGTTCGAGTCCAAAGCCAAGGAACTGCCTGCTGCTAAGGTAACTAAGAGCTGGAGGGGGTTTTTCACCTGCTGGAGATCGACTAGAGCGCCCCCTGATGACGGAACACAAAAATAAAACCCAACCTTGCAGTTGGTAGCGTCTGCCTCTTTGATCTCTGTTTATTCCCTGATTGCTGATCGCCTGTTGGTAGAACGGGGTTAAAGTGAAGCCACAGGCCGCCATATTGGTACTCCCTAGTTAGACCGGTCGCAGTGTAAACAATCCATGCGCTACAGCATCGAACAAACACGATGTTCTCATTTTCAGCTTAAGACTTTTAAAATAAAGATAAATTCATCACTTTGACACAGACTGGCTGTTTGATAGCATCAGTAGATTAACTTTAACTTCTAATTTAAAACAATCGGCCAATCACATTGCAGAGTCATTATGAAGTCTATAAATCATGTAATATAACACATTATACAAATCTATCATCATAAAATTAATATGTTAATGGAGCAGATTAATATAAATGAACCAAAATGGCTAAATCTATTTATTACATTTTTATGATAATCACATCTTACATATAATTTCAAGATTTCACATCAAGACTGAATTAAAAGTACATGTCTGTTAATGCTATAGCATATAATATATGCATGCTATATACCTTCATGCTGTGTCTGTGCATTAGCCTTTAAAATGTTTTCCCTCACTTTAACATGCAATATAATTCAGCAAATAACTTTTTTAAATGAGAAATACAACAAACACGACAAAAAAGCAGCGTCACCCACTTCATAAAGAATTTAACAGTAAATTACTTTCTATTTTCTTACATTAGACACAATTT
>NW_015151307.1:87778-90286 GCF_000732505.1 Cyprinodon variegatus | reverse complement strand
GGGCTAACGTTAGCCCTGGCCGCTGCAGACGGGCTAACGTTAGCCCTGGCTGCTGCAGACGGGCTAAGATATATATTTTTTAAATTAAGCATTAAATCAGTAAATGGGCCATATAGTGACGCTTCAAAGTATTATATCTTCCCATCAAAGGATCTTAAAACGTACTTTTATTGAACAACAGCAGCAGGAAAGAGAACTTTCAGTGGAGTGCTCCATTGGAAGCTGCTGCTGCCGCAGTGCATGCTGGGAAAGCGGTCAATCTCAAGAACGGACAAGTACACATAGTGATAAACGGCCCTAGATTCAACCTGAAAAGTTAAATAAATGTGATTCCAAGAGGGATTGGACTTATGGGCTGGTTATCCTCCTGCCGCAGATATTTTTGATTTCTGCCCAATATTGAAGCGTGGTCTGCGCCATGTTATTCCACGCCACAACGGCAGAGGGCCAATCAGGAACTAGCTGTGGGTCTAGATACGGCCGAGGCGGTGAGGAAGTGGGGGCAAGTTTGTGCGACAATGGAGGGACATGAGGGCCAAAAAGAGCGGGGATCCAGGTGGGAAAAGGGTCCCAGCATTCTCACCTCGCTCTGCTAGCTGCTCCGTCTTCACCAGTCGTTTTCCACAATGGAGGTCAGACAAACAAAACCAGCCGGTAAGGAACCAACCAGGAAATACGCATAGAGTAGAGGGATGGAGATCTGACCAATCAGAGGCCTCCTCACCTACAATTTGGCCAGACAACCTGGTTTCTGAGCATAAACCAGACGATAGATATGGGCGGGATAGTTCAAGTGGTACGTAACCCGTGTCGTAAACAGGAAGCCTGGGTTTGTATCCCGGCTGGGGGAATGAGCTGCCAGTGGGGGTCCTTAGGCAAGGACCTGCTTTGGGGAGTGGCGGCCTGCTGGTTGTGGTACTGCACTTGGAATCCGGAGGTTCTGAGTTCAAGCCCCACTCCCACAGACTGCCACTCTGGCTCCCTGAGCAAGACCCTTAACCTCACACTGCTCCCCACTGGAAAAAAAAAAAGATGGCACTTAGAACCTTTTCTGTGGAGGATTCTCTAGAACTGAGTTTGTCTTCGACCACATCGAGCTTCACTGGGACGCATCGCCGCATGGTCGGGCTCTCTTAAGTAGCTGCTTTATATGTCGGCATCTGACTTTCTGGTAGTTCTGTGGTTCTGCCAGTAGATGGCACCTCACCTGTTTAGGTCCGCTCATCGCACCCCCTGCTGAAATGCTATTTATACCGAGAGAGAACTACTGTCACAATGAATATCACCTTATTAATAAGGATCAAGTGTTTTTTGAATTCTGCGCGTTAAAGAACCTCTATAGATGAAGCCGTCAGTTTGACTCTCTCCTCTCTAGAACCTCTCCTCGTCTCTGACCCGTTTCTCTCCTCTACAGAAAGGACCGGAGACCAAAAAATCAGAGATTCTGGTTCTGGATCCAAAGAGGAGTAACGCCATCAACATCGGTTTGACCGTCCTGCCTGCCGTCCACGTCATCAAGGGCGCCATCCTCAGCTTCGATGAGTTCGCCATCAGCAAGGAGGGGATCGAGGTGCTTCCCGTCTTCTCGTGGATCAGAACATCTGACCCGAGCGTGAAGGACCTGGATCTTCATGCCGTCTCTCTCTCTGTCCTGAGCAGAAGATCCTGACCATGGTTCCCACTGAGGAGGAGAAGCAGAAGATCCAGGAGGCTCAGATGACCAATCCTGACGTCCCCCTGGGAACAGCAGAGCAGTTCCTCCTTACCTTGGCCTCCATCACTGCCTTGACCCCCCGCCTGCAGCTCTGGTCTTTCAAACTGAACTATGAGGTGCTGGAGAAGGTGAGCGATCCGACTGATCCACAAAGTCTTCGTCATGGAGATCTGTTTTTTTTCTGAGATCTAGAAGAAAAGGAGCCTCAGAGCTTAGGTCTGCTCTATGTCGCCCCCTGCAGGAGATCGCAGAGCCGCTGTTTGACCTGAAGCTGGGCATGGAGCAGCTGGCGTCCAACCAGACCTTCAGGAGGATCCTGGCGACTCTCCTCGCCATTGGAAACTTCCTGAACAGCAGCAATGTAAGGAAAACGCCGCCAATCAGATAAACATGAGAAGATCCCGACGTTACGGCCGTTAAATTAATTGATACTTCGATATAATCGATTCTAGAGAATTCAATTAATAAAAACTTTCAGCAGAATCTCCACACCATAAAAATCTGGAAGTTTTGCTAAAATGTCAAGTAAAGGCAGAAAAAAAACACGCAAATCTTTTAAAGGAGAAGTCCGGTCAGCGAGGAATAATCGATGGATCGTTATTTATACGTAAAACTAAAACGTTCGCGGTGATTTAATGAATTAAGCGTTAATCAGTAAAAAACTAAAAATGATCATTTCCGATCACTGAGTCTGGGAGCAGCCATCTTTGCCCAAATATAGTAGCCCCTCCCTCCTGCCATCTTCCAGCAGTGACGTCACGGTGCGGTAAGCCTAGCGCCATTCTCCCCGCTTT
>NW_015151307.1:84678-86257 GCF_000732505.1 Cyprinodon variegatus | reverse complement strand
TGTCTTCTCCATTCAGAGGGGCCTCTGCCTGTCTTTGCCTAAGGCCCCAAATTTCCTAAATCCGCCCCTGTTCCCAGAACTGCTGCGTCGGATCCGGTTCGGCATGACAGTAAAATGTTAACCTGATATTGATGCTAGGAAAAACATTCAGTACCATTTTAATACCGTAGCAATTTTCTTTCAAGGGAAAGTCGTTTTTTAGTTAAGAGAAAAAAAAGAATATTTAAAAATATTTAGATTTTGATGAACATTAAATTCACTATTAGGACGACATAAACAAGGACGGCCAACTCTCTGGAATATTGAATCTGAAAAATGAAAGGACCACAGGTCGGATTCAAACCTACTATATCAGGAAAATCTGGAAAAAACTAAAAGATTTTCTCTAAATACAATGAATATTCTTCAAAGGACAAAGTTACATAAAGCTTTTCATAAAAACAACTTTTCAAAACCATAAAATATTTATAGTTTTATATATTTTTATGGGTAAAACAATATACATCTAATTACCTCTGGTTATTATAAACTGACACATTTCTGCACCAATAAGAACTGTTGGTTGGAGTCTAGTGCAACTGATAAATGGTGTTTTCTCAGCATTACGTTTCTTAGATCCAAGCTGAAAAAATAAAATATAATAGAAGAAAAAGGAGAGCGAAGGTCACTCAGTCTGTTGGTGCTGAACCCAGAAGCAACATGGAGGTCACCGCTTTTCTCCTGGAGAGTCGAATGTAAAAGCCGCTAACCGGCCGGCAGCAGGTAGATTCATAAATATCACCTTTTAGTTTTAAATCTGTTTTCTAACTGGGATAGGTTTATATTACGGCTTTTAATTCTGATTGTGGCAGTTCCAGCCCTCCGTAGGTTTTGGTCGTCCTTTAGAGAAACAGTCAAAGTGTTAATATCACGTATGGAACCATGAAGCTGATTCAATAACTATTATTTTATTATATTTGCTTTTGTTTAATGGTCCACTGTTTACTTCCATTTACCCGTCAATTAGCTCCTGATAAATGTTACGACTGATGGATGAATTATGGATCCTTTTCTCCCAAAACGTGATGCTCTGTCTCCCATTTACCAAAAATAAATGTGGATCGTTTGCTTCATTTGACTTTCTGCTCATTTAGCTTCATCATTTCTTTAGTGGTTTTATTCCCGCTCCAGTAGTCAGCTACAGCCAGGCTGCACCAGAACGTGTTTTATTAGCCACATTAGCATTTAATAACGTCACTATTAAAAACGGATGAGTGCGTTTGACTGAGCCGTCAGCTGATCCAATTCCCACCGCAGCCATCAGGCTGTCCTTCCAGCTAATAACAGCTAGCGTTAGCCAGGGCGGCTTTAGGAAATATGGGGCCCTAGGCAAAGACAGGCAGGGGGCCCCTGAATGGAGAAGACATAAAACAGCCCCATTCTCCAGATATAGAGATGTTAATAGAATAGACATCCATTATCTGTTCTAGGTTGTGTCCCTCTCTTCTTGTCCCTTTTCTTCTTGTTTTCCTCTCTATGTTTTGTACTCAGCTGACTTTTCATGCTGTCTCTAAAGGAATGAAAGATTTTTTCCAAGCAC
>NW_015151307.1:82769-83877 GCF_000732505.1 Cyprinodon variegatus | reverse complement strand
CGGCCGCTTCCCTACGACTTTAAAAATGACTTTCGTAGAGGTTTTAGACACTGATTCAGAAGCTCTGACGGGCTCAGGGCCTGAGCTGATCTGGTTTCTACACCAGCTGCAGCTCTGATCTTCATCTGTTCCAGGCTAAAGGCTTCGAGCTGAGTTACCTAGAGAAGGTGGTGGAGGTGAAGGACACGGTTCATCGTCACTCTCTGCTGCATCACACCTGCAGCCTGGTGATGGAGAATTACCCAGAATCCTCTGACGTCTACTCGGAGATCCCCGCCATCACCCGATCCGCTAAGGTACCACTTTTTTCATCTACGTTGTCTCGTCTTCCTCTGTCCCCGTCCTCACCGCTCCAAATTTTCTTACAGGTGGATTTTGACCTGCTGGCGGAGAACCTGCTACAGCTGGAGCGGCGCAGCAAAGCATCATGGGACAACCTGAAGGTGATGGTCAAACATGAAACCAAGACGGCGCTGATGAACAAGATGACGGATTTCCTGAAGGACTGCAGGCACAGAATCGAGATTCTAAAGGTCGTCCACAGACGCGTCATCCACAGGTAACTGCTTTGTTCTGATCAGCCAGACCCAGAGGAGGCCTGTGGACTGACTCCTCCTCCTCCTCCTCCTCCTCCTGCTGTAGGTTCCACTCCTTCCTGCTGTTCCTGGGTCAGCCAACCTCCTCCGTCCGAGACATCAAGGTCACCAGTTTCTGTCGGATCATCAGCGAGTTTGCTCTGGAATACAGAACCACCAGAGAACGCGTCCTGACCATCAAACGGAAACGAGCCCTCCACCGGGAACGCACCAAGACCCGAGGAAAGATGATCACCGAGGTAACGGCCCCGACCACAAAGATTTTACCCGTTAACCAGGTGACCGGGGGAGTTTTCTCCAGGAGGGGGCTATAAATTAAGAATAGAAAATTACCAAAAACCAATCAAACGTTTACTAAGTTATCACCCCAGTATATTCATATAAATCCCAACAACAAAAAACATTATAAGAGCACTTTATAAAAGCAAAACATCATTTTATGTACAGGTTAATTTTTGAGCATAAATGTTGCCCTTCTGAGGCTGTGAAGGAAAATCTGTTTATTGCATGGA
>NW_015151307.1:77862-81772 GCF_000732505.1 Cyprinodon variegatus | reverse complement strand
AGTTAGCCTCCCTGCACGCAGTTAACCTCCCTGCACGCAGTTAGCCTCCCTGCAGGCAGTTAGCCTCCCTGCAGGCAGTTAGCCTCCCTGCAGGCAGTTAGCCTCCCTGCACGCAGTTAGCGCCTCGCTGCAGGCAGTTAGCGCCTAGCCTTGGAGCTAAGCCAGGTCCTGGAAAAGAACGTTTCTTGCGCCGTGTCTATTTCTTTATTTTATTCTCTCTCCAATGCGTCTCCAGACCTGTCGATCACCTGCTAAACGTCTGCGCTGTGGCGAGAGGTGGTGAGCAAATACACTTCCTGTTAGCTCAGGAAGCAGCTCTCCTATATCTTGGTATCGCAGAGGAGCTGCTGCCCATCGACAACTTTGGCGCCCTAGGACGGAAATATGTCACCAATCCATCTAAAAATGGAACAACGCTTTACTTTCACTAAAGATTAAATATGTATCTTGCACATCTAAAACATACATATTGATATATTTAGAAAAATATTAAATGTTAATTTAAAATTAAATAATAAAATAAATCTATATATTTTATGTCTTAATCAGGGTCATTGGGTGGGTGGGGCGGCGCCCTAGCGCCCTCTATTGGCCAGCCGCCACTGCTGTTAACCCCTTAAACGTCAGAATAACTTCAGAATAAGCTGAGTTTGACGGAGAGACGTAGAGTTGCGTTTCTAGTTTGAGCAATATTTCCAATGTTACTCTGATTCATTCCTGATGAAAACAAAGATTAAACCTAATAAGACGTTTAAGATTAACCTTGAATTCAGCTTCCAAGGAGTCCTAGAGTTCACCCCCAAACTCTGCAGTATCCCGGCAACCACACAGTAACTGCGTTTCCGTTAACCATCAAATTGCACAAATTGTAATTGCAAAAAAAAAATAGCGTAATAAAAAAAACAAGAGAAATCTAGAAAAAGTTTTTTTTCTAAAAAAAAAAAAAAAAATCCTCAAAATGATCGTTTTTTCCGATTCAATGAGGTGATTTATTTATTTTTTGGTCATATTTATATCCTTATTTCGCATCACGAGTCATGTAATCCTGAACTGAACCGCCACCGGCAGCCATATTGGTACTCCCCGCTCCCACGGAGTCGCGCAATAGAAATGCGCCACTCCAGCTGATTGCATCGACTCATTGACTCTTCAGCAATCCCTCACACTAAGCCTAAAGATTTTTAATTTGGTGGATTTTGACGATGATCTTTGTCAGAGCTGCTCTGATTTCTGCTGTAGGGATGGATGTTCTGATCTTCCTTTCCTGTCTACCTCAGATGGAAAAGTTTTCGGGGGCGGTGCCTCGTGAGGACAGCCCCTCTCCCGTCTCCACGGCAGCAGAACCGGGTTCCGATCAGGAAGAGGAGCACGAGAACATGAAGAACATGCTGATCAGCGACAACAGCCTGACTGTAAACCCCCGAGGCCTGAGAAGATCCAGAGCAGTTCGCAGTAAGAACCGCAGAACTCTGAGCCGCATGGTTCTGCTCAGAAACCAGTCAGAACAAGCTGCTCTCTGATTGGTTCTGGAAAAAACCCAAATGAAAAAGATGGAGCCAGAGTATCCAAAAGCTTCTTATGTTGTGGATGGAAAGAAGTTCTGGTTCTGCTGCTCAGTCAGCTGAGCAGGTTCTTCTTGTGGTCCTTAGGTACCACAAGAACAGGCCTCAGAACCAAGGAGTCATCTGGAGGTCCAGAAGAAGCTTAATTCTTGGTTCTGACTGGTTTAATGTAGTTCTAAAGATCCACTTCCTGGTTCTGCTCCTGGTTAACGTTCTGGTTCTGATGTCCAGGTCTGAGTCCGAGGATCAGTACGCCCAACATGTCCGCCGCCAGAGAGGACGGGACCGTCTCCCAGGACGACGCCACCGATGACATCATGGATCGGCTGGTGAAGTCCGTGACCCGGAACCCGACAAACAGAACCGCCAGCCCTAAGAGCCGTAAACGGGCCCGCCTCAACAGGAAGTCCTGTAAGTCGATGTTTCCTCAGATCTGGGTTCAGATAATTGATCTTCTCTGCCTCAGAGGTTCCTGCTGTGGTTCTGCTGTGACCCGACTGGACCCATAAAATGGGACCCATCAGGTGGAGCAGCTGTAGGTGTTCTGGGGGAATCAAAGATGGCGCCTGTTGATGGCGCTCCAGTTAAACAGAGCAGCAGGAGTCAGAACTAGAACCTTTAAGGCGCAGCGGCTCTGCATTCGCTGAGGTCCGATGGATCGACTTCCTTTGGTACCAGAAGAAGACGGGACGTCTTCTAGAACCTTCCCGGTTCAGGTTCTGTTTGATGGCAAACAGCAGCTGTGTGTCCAAAACCTCTGATATCAGATCCCTTAGTTCACTTCCTCACCAAATCCCAGATGATCTGATGACCTTCAGGACAGAGAGGTGGAGGACGCACTGAAACCTGGCTGCTGCTCCGCATTCCTCTGCTCCTCATCTAATCATAGTCACTAGTTAATGACTCAACTTTCCTGTTATCAGAAGCTCTCTGAGGTCAGAAGGAGCCGAGCTGCAGCCTCCCTGATCTTCTCCTCCATCTGAGGATCTGAGCTTTACCAGAAGTTTCTCCTCCAGAACTTTCATGAACAGCTGCTGTAATAAACCAGGAACCGACTAAACGGTTTCATTCTTTAGAAAAGAAGAGATGGACGCTCTCCTTGTTCTAACCAGGTTCAGTTTTACCGGATCTGATCCGTTTCTCTCTTGGTTTGCAGTGAGGAGGACTCTGAAGAACGGTCTCGGTCCAGACGGGATCCAAGCTCTGGATCTTTACAACAACAAGCCAGAAGACAAAGTCTGACCCAGGAAGGTCGTCAGGAGGAGCATCTGCAGCATTTTAACCCAGCAGCAGCTTCCTCACTGATCTGAGCTCCAGGCAGCAGAACCGTTGGGATGCCATCAGAACCCTGAGCCGGTACCACTCATCAGAAGGTCCGGACCTTCTTATCGTCTGATCTCCTGCTGCAGTGTTTGTAGATGAACCTTCAGAGCAGCTGAACGCCAACAGAAGCTCAGAATGTTCTGATCCTGCTGCTGATAACCAGACAGAACACCTTGATTTATCACAGCTGCTGCCGACGCCAGGATTTACCTGCCGGGTCGACGGTTCCGATCCGGTTTAACGACCGGAGGCAGAACCTGAATACGGATCAGAAGCAGGATTTATTCAGATAAACTGATGGTTGCTGTTTCACTCCAGAACCTCCTGCTGAACCAGTTCTGCTCTGAGGTCCCAGTCCGTCTGTTCTGTTCGGTTCTGTCTGTGTTGCATAACTTCTCTACGGTTTGGAACCGTCACTCAAACATCACGGATGATCTCCCACCTTCGCTGAACGGTTGATGACCTCTGAGCTGCGGCGCCTCAGATGAGGACGTTCCGGGTCACATGGTACCAAACGGGCTCCTGCCTCCAGGTGTGTGGATGGGAGTTCACTGCTTTTAGACTTTGAGGTTTTCTCCTTCCTCCCAGAGATGAGGACCTTGAAGATGTTTTAGCTGTGGTTGATTGTGTTTCTGCTGTTATCAATAAAGGTTTCAATAAATAAGAAGTTTGATGGTTCTGGTTCTTTCTCAGAGACGCCTGAGGAAGCCCAGTTGGGTTTTTCCTCAGGTGCAGCATCCTGGTCCCCAGTTCCTCTAGGAGGAGGTCAGAGTTCTGCTCGTCATCAGGTTCCTCAGAAACATCATGATGAGACGGGGAACATCTGAACGCTGGAGATTAGAGGCGGGACATCTGGGTCCGTCTGAGAACCCATTCGGTTTGTTTATATGGCGCAAAATCACAACACGTCGTTTCAGGGCAAGACATGATCTTAGTGACGATTTTCGCTTCGATTTTGTGGTCGGCTCTCCACTCATGCTTGTAGCGACAGTGGAGAGGAAAAACTAATTTTTAACAGGAAGAAA
>NW_015151307.1:75068-77090 GCF_000732505.1 Cyprinodon variegatus | reverse complement strand
CTCACCCACTGACTAAACTATCTGCCTCCCAATCTACTTTTAGAAATTCTATCAACCACTAGTAAACCTGCAGACTGAGATTGAACTGACTTAGGATTGGTTTTTAGGGCTTTGCATGTGAGGAGGATGGGCTGTTCAGTGTGTAGCACTGCTGCCTTGCAGCAAGAAGGTTCCAGGTTTGATTCCTGGCCCAGGATCTTTCTCCATGTTCTCTCTGAGCATGAGTGGGTTCTCCCCAGGTACTCCGGCTTCCTCTCACAGTCCAAAAACCTTAGGTGTGTGTGTGTGAAGGGTTGTTTGTCTCTTTGTTGCCCTGCGATGAACCCCGCCTCTCGCCCATAGACCGCTGGAGATAGACAACAGCACCCCTAGTGGCCCCGCTGGGGATAAGCATGACGGAAAATGGACTTCTGTCCTGAGGAAACAGGTTTGAGCTCCACCGCTCTGATGAAACAGAAATGGACTTTGGTCAGAACCTTTCTGGAAGCTAACAGGAACTTTATTAAATCATTAATGGCCCTGCTTTTCTTCTCCATGATAAATCCTCTGCCTTGATCTCCACCCTGATGTCCTCCTGTGACCTGAACCTTCTGCAGATCCTCTTCATCCATGGACCTTCTCTTTGGTCCTCCTCTCCTCTGCCTGCCTCACCACCGTCTCTCTGGAGATGATCATCAGAGAGTTTCTGCAGAGCTTCTCCTCCTAAGGAGGTGCTGATACTGGATCCAAATCCAAACCAGTGCGGTTCTGGTGGCTCGTTTTGGGTCCTACGTTCCACACCCAGCAGCTCACAGAACCAACAGCCTGAATGGTCACTCTATGCAGAGGAGGATCTATCTGGAGGTGGACCTGCAGAACAGAGGAGCTGCTTCTTTATTCCACAGGTTCTCCACCAGTCCTGCTTCTCCAGAAGCGTCCAAAGTTAGTGCACGTTTTTTAAATACCAGTATAAAAACAAAAGAACTGGTAAGAGCAAAGATTGAACTTATAAAAACAGTTTTTGCAGAAAGAAATGGGGTTAATTTCCTTTAGCTCACTATGATGGTAGAACAGAACAAAAGCAGTCTAGTTTGGTTCCAACTTTAAATGTCAGGATCATAACGGAACAGAAGTCCTGCTTCCACGGCTGAGAGCTTTTAGAGTTCTGATATCAACATAATTAAAGTGAAACTAAACATAATCAGCACTGAATGTAAAATCTATTAAAGATGGAATAAATGGTGAATGTCTGTAATTCTGCTCCATCATCTGATCCGTCTCTCAGCCTCCAGCTCTTCATGTTTTCTATAATCTAAGGCTGGACAGATTATCCTCTTTATTTCCTGTTTTGTTCCAGATGTTACATCATATTTATCCAAATGAGCCAGTTTGGAAAACTTAAAGTAAAGATATTTGTGTTCAAATGAAAGGAGTAAAAGTCAGAACTAGAAATACTGAGCAAAGCTACTGAATAGATGCAGGAGTGTCTTTCCAGGGGCAGAGCTTCTTCTAGATGTTCCGGTTCTGATCGTCCAGAAGGACGTTTGGGTCAGAATCAGGAGAGTTTTTAATCTCATCGTGTTTCACTGTAATCTGGTCTGAAGGTCTCTGAGTCGGAGCAAAGTGGAGGAACATCAGAGCTCCTGCTTCAGCAATCACTGACAGAAGGTTCAAGGACCCAAATATCCCACAGCTTCTACTTCTTTTATCTCCTGACCTTTAGCTGCTGTACCAGAACTTATCTGCTGTTTTGGGTCGGCTGATTATGAAACAGATCCAAGGTGAAGTTTCACTTAGAAACGAGCAGCTTCTGCTGAGGCAGGGGCGGATTTAGGAAATCTGGGGTCCTAGGCGAAGACAGGCAGGGGGCCCTTTGAATGGAGAAGACATAAACAGCCCCATTCTCCAGATGTAGAGATGTTAATAGAATAGACATCCATTATCTGTTCTAGGTTGTGTCCCTCTCTTCTTGTCCCTTTTCTTCTTGTTTTCCTCTCTATGTTTTGTACTCAGCTGACTTTTCATGCTGTCTCTAAAGGAATG
>NW_015151307.1:72686-74204 GCF_000732505.1 Cyprinodon variegatus | reverse complement strand
GAACATGTGCAGCAAATGGACTGATCCAATATGGTGGACACTGAAGGGGGGGGCTGAGACACATTTAATATTATCAGAATAAGGATTTTTAGCAAAAACATAATTAATGTGCACAAATAAGGTTAGTTGTATTAACCATACATGGAAACAGTGTTTTATGGGGCCCCCAGGAACTTTGGGCCCTAAGCAACTGCCTGGTATTGCCTAATGGTAAATCCCCCCTGCTGCTTCGTACTGAGAAGATCACATGGAGGAGGAGATCCCAGGAACCTGGTAAAATCCTGGCAGCAGCCGACCAGAACCTGGAATTTATCCAGGTTTCTCTGAAGGTTCTTCTTGGTTACGTCTTAATTCTGGAATAAAATAATTTCAGCTTTAATCTGAGAGGATGAAGCTTCACTTTCAGGCAGTTTGGATCCAACAGAACATCCAGAGCAGAACCCCCACAGACCTGCTAGCCTGGTCTAAACGTTCCTGTTAGTTATTTTCATCAGAGACTCTGAGGAGGAAACCGAAGCTCTGACCTTAGTGAAGAGGTGTGGTTGACCCTGTTGCTAGGGGCAACACTGTCTTCTAAGAGCTGTGATTGGTTGATGGGTTAGAAGATGCAAACAATAACTGTTCTCCTGAGTGGTATTTCATAAAGCTGTTTACAGTGTCCTGATTGTTTGCATCATCTAGTTCAGAGATCTGCAACCCGGGGCTCTAATTAGCTTTGTTTAAAAATGACTGAAAACCAGATTTTATTTTAGATATTTTAGATTTCAGGTCTTTTTTTCTATAAATGTTTTGAACTGAATTTGTGTGAAAGAATAAGCCTAAAGCAGGGGTCACCAGCCTGTTTAAGGCTGAGGGCTACTTGATGGCTACTGAGTCATAGGAAGGGCTACCAGTACTGACCGGTGAACAAGAGGGGGCAGCGTTCACCTGAACTTCACCCATATAAACACATTTTCATTGTTAAATTTAAATTTCTAATTTTCTTTTGAATATTGTCATTTTCAAATCTCTGTAAATGCTACAACGTTCTAGATCAGAGGTCTTCAACAGGGGGTTCATGAGCCCTAGAGGGTCCTCAGAGGTACTGCATGGGGGTCGCAAATGTTATGGTTGATTACTTTTATTTTTTATTCCCTCCTGCATTTTTTTCCACTAATTGAAATGTCTTTAAATCCACATTAACATGAATCCAACAGACTGTAGTAAACAGATAAATGGGATCAATGGATTTTTAAAGAATTTATTTTGCAAATAAATTCTTTAAAAATCAGACAATGTGATTTTTTGGGTCCCCGCTCCATCTCGCCATCAGTTTGGGGTCCTTGGCCTGGAAAACGTTGAAGACCCCTGATCTATATGGTTAATATTAGGGATGCACGATATAATCGGCCCCCTATCGGTATCGGCCTCAAAACTGAATATCGGACATCGGCCACCCCACCGATATTTAACCCGATATTTGATCAGCTTCTGAGTTTTTTAAGTCTAAAAAAAAAAAAAAAAAAAAAAAAAAAAAAA
>NW_015151307.1:70504-71786 GCF_000732505.1 Cyprinodon variegatus | reverse complement strand
AATTAGCTTAGTTTAAAAATGACTGAGAACCAGATTTTATTTTAGATATTTTAGATTTCAGGTCTTTTTTTCTATAAATGTTTTGAACTGAATTTGTGTGAAAGAATTACCCTAAAGCAGGGGTCACCAACCTGTTTAAGGCTGAGGGCTACTTCATGGCTACTGAGTCATAGGAAGGGCAACCAGTACTGACCGGTGAACAACAGGGGGCAGCGTTCATCTGAACTTCACCCATATAAACACATTTTCATTGTTTAATGTAAATTTCTAATTTTCTTTTGAATATTGTTATTTTCAAATCTCTATAAATCAGAGGTCTTCAACAGGGGGTTCATGAGCCCTAGAGGGTCCTCAGAGGTACTGCATGGGGGTCGCAAATGTTTTGGTTGATTACTTTTTTTTTTTTATATATATTCCTAACAATATTCCAATTGAAATGTCTTTAAATCCACATGAACATGAATCAACACACTGTAGTAAACAGATAAATGGAGGCAGAAGATGTCTTTCAGTCATCAATGCTCACATTCAGAGACACACAGGAGCTCTTTCAAGCTGGACACCGTTTCATTCACAACACCTGTCCCATCCACCAGGAATCAGAAATACTTTAATAATCCCAGGGAGGGATTACTTTAGTTACATTACTCCATCTGTAATAGAGTGACTATAGGACCAGTTTGATAGAACACTATTTCATAAAATATATATAATTAGGGGGTCCTCGCCTGGAAAACGTTGAAGACGTCTTATTTATATGGTTATTATGATAAAATGATCTATAAATGATTAAAACTGAAGAGCAGCCGTATAAAGTAACGTTTCAAACTAAGCTGGTGAATTGTTTTGTTTTCAGAAGACGCTGAAGGCCTTGGTGCCAGCGGACCCTGCGTTGGTGACTAGTATTATTTTTTTAGATCCAATTCCTTGTTATTAAATCAAAGTCAGTATTAAATTACAATATCTATTGTTTATTCTTTAATTAGTCCTCAATTTATTTATTCATGTCTGTCCTTACCAAGTTTTATGAACAGAAAATCTAGCCAGAAAAGATAAAAAGAAAGGTTTTGTAAAATGACAATAAAACCTCCTCCATCTTGAATCTATGTGTTTGTCTTTGAAAGCATCAATTGTTCTAAAGATGTACATAAAGTCAGAGTGTCTTCGTCGCTCGGTTTTCCACAAATATCTACATTACGTAAAAATAAATGAATCCATCCTTTTGCAATAAATATTTAAATATAATTCCAGTTTTTTTTTTTTTTAATGAGAGGAAATTTTC
>NW_015151307.1:65444-69360 GCF_000732505.1 Cyprinodon variegatus | reverse complement strand
GTATCTAACATTTTTCCCGTGTCCATGCCCTTCTGGCAGGCTCAGACTGCCTGGCGGGAGGAGGGTCGGTCCTCCTTCAATCAAACACTTCCTGTCCAGCCGAAGCTCCTACCTGTGACAGTAAATACCTGAAGGAGCGGAAGCAGTAATCCAATGTTAACTCCCTAAATGATGCATGCAGTATCTATAGCCCTTCCTTCATGCTCATCCTGGTGACGGTCGGCATATGATGTCATTTTCTATTTCTTCTAACTGTATAAACCTTGCAACAACCTAAATTAGAATAAAACTAAGATGCTTTCTTTAAACCAAACTATGATGTTCCTCTCATGCTGATGAAGGTTCTCAGTCATCCAGGTCATAGTCATTCTGTAAAAGTTCAAAAAAATATCCACTGGACTTGGTTTTCAAGATTTGAAGACGTTTCGCTTCCTCTCCATGAAGTTCTCTCAATTCAAATGTCTGGATCCGCAGTGAGTTTGAGTCTTTATATAAACCAGGCCTTGTATCGCTTGGAAACATGCAAATGGAAACCGATGAATGGGTCGTTTGGTTCCATTGTTAGCCTGTAATACCTGAAATCATAGACAGGGTTCAGATATTACAGGCTAACGATGGAACCAAACGACCCATTCATCGGTTTCTATAAAGACTCAAACTCACTGCGGATCCAGACATTAAAATTGAGAAAGCTTTCTGGAGAGGAAGCGAAACGTCTTTAAACCTCGGAAACCAAGTCCAGTGGATATTTTTTGAACTTTTACGGGATGTTCCTCTCGTATTTGGCGATTTTATGTTTGAATATTTTCCAAAAATATGTTGCGCTGCATGATGGGGATTTGCATCTAAAAGCTAACGTTTCCCGTCTTCCATTAATTGTTGCTAGGTTGGGATGCTTGCTAATTTGGCAATTTAGATTTATGGCCTAAGAGATCAATAGCTTTTGGTTCAAATTGGGCAAGATTTCGTTTATCCAGGCAGTTCATGAACATTTTTTGGGCTGGAAAACGTGAGTCAGTGACATCTGGCGACCCTGCTGATGCGGTGAGTGCGGACGTTCAGCAGCAGCAGCCACTGTGGCTGTCAGGAATCCAGTTTGTGTGGTTTGTTTTTGTATTTCCTTTCCTCCTCCACCAGGTGGTGCCCCGTCCTCATCGGGCCTCCCTGCACACCTGCAGCTCGTTGCCTCATTACCTGTGGAGGATTCTTAAGCTGCTGACTGCCACTACCTCAATGCCAGAGTTTTTCCCAGTTCTGGGTACTCTAGCCAAACTGAGTTTTACTGAGTCAAACTGAGTTTCTTGTTTACCTGAGTTAAAATCTAGCTGTTTTTGTCTTTGCCTCTCGGCAGGAAGTCATCCTGCAAACTGGATGTTTTGGACCTTCTCTCCCCTGGAAGGATCTTCTGATAACCAAGCTGAGCTGAGGAGAAGTTTGTGGATTGGATCAACCTTTCCCCCCCCAAGATCGTCTGGAGCTTCTCTCTGAGCANATTTTATGTTTGAATATTTTCCAAAAATATGTTGCGCTGCATGATGGGGATTTGCATCTAAAAGCTAACGTTTCCCGTCTTCCATTAATTGTTGCTAGGTTGGGATGCTTGCTAATTTGGCAATTTAGATTTATGGCCTAAGAGATCAATAGCTTTTGGTTCAAATTGGGCAAGATTTCGTTTATCCAGGCAGTTCATGAACATTTTTTGGGCTGGAAAACGTGAGTCAGTGACATCTGGCGACCCTGCTGATGCGGTGAGTGCGGACGTTCAGCAGCAGCAGCCACTGTGGCTGTCAGGAATCCAGTTTGTGTGGTTTGTTTTTGTATTTCCTTTCCTCCTCCACCAGGTGGTGCCCCGTCCTCATCGGGCCTCCCTGCACACCTGCAGCTCGTTGCCTCATTACCTGTGGAGGATTCTTAAGCTGCTGACTGCCACTACCTCAATGCCAGAGTTTTTCCCAGTTCTGGGTACTCTAGCCAAACTGAGTTTTACTGAGTCAAACTGAGTTTCTTGTTTACCTGAGTTAAAATCTAGCTGTTTTTGTCTTTGCCTCTCGGCAGGAAGTCATCCTGCAAACTGGATGTTTTGGACCTTCTCTCCCCTGGAAGGATCTTCTGATAACCAAGCTGAGCTGAGGAGAAGTTTGTGGATTGGATCAACCTTTCCCCCCCCAAGATCGTCTGGAGCTTCTCTCTGAGCAGGGGATTCATCTCCACAATAACCCGTTCGAGTACCGCAGGAAATCTCAGTGGCAGTCAGCTTCTCCGTTCACCTACAAACAACTGCAATCTGGGTAAAAACTGTCCGCCCTCCATCAAACTAGATAATCACTGAAACATTCCACACAGACTGGATTCAATTAAAGACACCTTTTTTCTGGAAACGTGGGTCAGCAACCTATTCCTCCTCTTCAAGTCAAAGAATCTAATTTCCCACTGAGCCTGAACTAACCGCAGTGTCTTCCCCTCACTTTCCAGTTCTGGTTTGACAGTGTTCACAGCAGATCTGGACTCATCTAATCCATAAGTGGGCTGGTGTAGATGGAATCTGGGTCAGCTGCTCTCCAGCTACATGAAAGGCTGGTAAAGCCGCCCCATGCCTGATGGCGCCCTGGGTGCGACGCCGCCCCATGCCTGATGGCGCCCTGGGTGCGACGCCGCCCCATGCCTGATGGCGCCCTGGGTGCGACTCCGCCCCATGCCTGATGGCGCCCTGGGTGCGACGCCGCCCAGTTCTCTTTCATCCTAAATGCTTTTTTAGTTTCAGTTGTGATTTAATTTTTCTGATCTGAGGTTTAGCTGTGAAACTCTCTGCTCCTAAATAATCATTGCTTTGTTCTTTACAGGTTTTCTGATGAGTCCAGCTCCTGCATCATCCTCAGTTCAACTGATAAGTGACGTCAGAGATTTGGGTATTGACAGGTGACGTCAGAGGCCATCAGATCAGCTGTGGATGCTGAGGGAGAGTCTAGGTGTCTTTAAAGGGGAAGTGGGCGGGTCACCCTCCTCCTCCTCCTCCTCCTTACACACCCAGGGAGGAGGAGGAGGAGGAGGAGGTGTGTATGGATGTAGGGAGCCGGCCGCCGGCCTCCCTCCCTCCGCGGCTCCTCTCCTCTATAAAAGCTGAGCGGGATGTCAGCGCGATGAGCTCCGGGATGAAGATGCTGCTGCTCGGTGTGACGCTGCTGCTGCTCCGGGCCGCCGGAGCAGACCTGTCCGGGTCAGCCGCTCCGCACCCCGGGCCGGTTCTCTCCTCACCCTCCGCCCCGCCGCTCGGACCGCCGCCCGGGGCTCCCGGAGTCGCCCTGAGCCGCTCGGCGGTGGAGGAGGAGCAGGAGGCGGAGGAGCACCACGGCGGCGGGTACCGGGTGGTGCAGTGGGAGTGGAGCTACGTCCAGACTCCCTACATCATCGCCATCTGGCTGCTCGTGGCCAGCGTGGCCAAGATCCGTAAGTACGCTGCTGCGCGTGCACGCGCGCGCGCGTGAGCCGGTTCTGTACTGGGATCCAGTTTGACCCATAAACTGGTTTCATAGCTTTTCCTCTGGTTCCATTCCAGCAGCACTGCTGAATATTTAACAGCATGAAGAGAAAAATCTGATAAATTACATTAAATATCAAAGATAAAAAAAAAAAAAAAAATCTTTAGTTTAATTTATTCCTGAAATAAATTTTTCTAATTAAAGAGAAAAAAACAGGAAGTTTATGATCAGATCCTTTAATTGGAAATAAATGTGGATAAACCTGTTGAAGGTTCACCTTTAACATCAGTCTGTAAACCGGTTCAAACTGGATCCCGCTCCACCTGAGATGTTCCTACCTGAACCTCTGCTGGGGGCCAAACATGAGAGGAACCCTCCATGGGCCCCTCTAGACCTGGGGCCAACAGGGGCCCCTCTGATGGAAACATAGAAGAATAAGG
>NW_015151307.1:60144-63183 GCF_000732505.1 Cyprinodon variegatus | reverse complement strand
AATTTACATTTAAAATAAGAAAACACTATTGCATTGTCTTATTTCAAGTGCATTTTATCTAATTATCTTATTTTAAGAGTAAAACACTTCATTCCATTGGCAAATTATCTCGTTTACCAACTCAAATTAAGATTAAATACACTTAATTTAAGAAATTTTTACTTATTTCTAGATTGTTTTTCCAGTGTTGGAATCAAATCCTTCAGCTTCCAGTCTTTGTGAAGATTGCTCCATGCTGTGGGGGCAGAGTACTGAAAAGTACTGAAAAATAAAATTATTATAAAGTAAAATGCTTTCTTTAAACCAAACTACGATGTTCCTCTTATATTTGGTGAATTTATGTTGCAGTGCATGATGGGGGTTTTGCATCTAATGGCAGGGATGAAAACCGTTCCCAGTCTGAGCCTGGGAAAGTTACGGCTGTACCAACTTCTAATGATTAGATTTAGCTGAAATATTGCACGCGTTATTATTTATATCTCTATAGATTAGGTGGCAAATTGCAGCTCTGAAGTAATTTTTATTTTTATTTCCAGGAGTTTGAACTGAGTCGGGTCTGAAAAAGCCTGTTGAGGTTCGAGCAGTGATCTGGTTTTTGTATTTGAAAGGATGCGGCACCACAGGAGACGTGAGACCTTGTATAAGGTCCTCTGATGAAGCATCATCACCATAAGTTACTTTCATTTCATCAACAGACTCTCCTGTACGGAAGAGGATTAGGGCCGGTGGAAAAAAAAAATAAAGTTAACTGATTTTTAAATTTTATTTCAGTTTAGTATGGGAAAAAATCTGACTTTTTTCTCAGAATTCTGACTTTAATCTCAGAATTCTGACATTTTTATCGTCAGAATTCAGTCAGAATTCTGAGATTAAAGTCAGATTTTTTCCCCATGTTAAACTGAAATAAAGTTTAAAAATCAGTTAACTTTTTCTTTTTTTTAGTGGCCCTCATCCTCTTCCGTACTCCTGGGTCTGCGTCCCTTCAAATATAAAACCAGGATTACTGCTCGACACTTTTAGACTCAGTNTTTTTTTTAGTGGCCCTCATCCTCTTCCGTACTCCTGGGTCTGCGTCCCTTCAAATATAAAACCAGGATTACTGCTCGACACTTTTAGACTCAGTTTAAACACATTTATATCAGAAACAACAATTAGTTCAGGGCTGTAATTTGCCACTTAATCTATAGAGATATAAATAATTGCACATGCAACTTTTCAGCTTGATCAACCAATGAATGATCCTCATAGACTGCGAAAAAATAAAGACTTTGTAAAGTAAGTCATTTTATTCCTGAATTAAGTGTATTTTCCCTTTATTTGAGCTTGCAGGTAAATATTGCCAATTTTTTAGGATGATTTATATTTAAAATAAGAAAAAGCTTCATTATCTTATTTTATGTACATATTCTTTATTATATGGGGAAGCATAATCCTTAAATAGCTCAAATTAATGGCAAATATTGTGGTTTTAAGAAATGTTTCCTCTTTTACACTGCAAAAAATGTAAATCTAAATAAGTAATATTTTCCTAAACTAAGTGAATTTGTTCTTGAATTGAGGAGGTAAGTGAGACACTTTGCCAATTTGCATTGAAAATAAGAAAAAGCAATTGCATTGTCTTATTACAAGTGCATATTATCTAATTATCTTAGTTTAAGAATAAAAAAAAACTCATTCTGTTGGTAAATTATCCCATTTACCTACTAAAATTAAGGTAAAATACGCTTGATTTAAGGAATTTTTACTTATTTCTAGATAGTTTTTGCAGTGTAATGCTAAATGAATGTCTTATGATGACATTTATGATGACATTTTAGAAATGAAAGTCGGTTTAAGCTCAGGCTATTTTAAAATAGGATCATTTTCATCTATTAGATTCGGATGTACAGCCTTGCCTTTGCGGCTCACTTAATTTCATTAACAATCTTCTCTTGCCCTGTTTCTGTTTCTGTTGCTCATTTAATTTGTTTCTGCTCCTCTAGCCTTCGTTTGGTTTGTAGCTAAAATAAAACCAGCAAACTAAATTTCTGGAACAAAAGTGACATTTTTGATCAGTTGAGCTTCAGTTGAGCTTCAATGTTGGCAGGAAAGCATCTCCAGAGGGCTGAGCTCACGGTTGCTGCTTCCTCACAGCCGTTAATGAAGGTTTGAAGCAGGCAGACTGTCGGAGCATCATCATCATCATCCTCATCATGTGGAGCTCTAACAGGTGGCTGACAGGAAGTTTGCTTTGCTTTATGAGCGCCAGGCCAAAGGCTCCTCTGGGTTCCTCCCTCCTTCCACCTGGAGAAATGTCTTCATTTAGAAGGTCTGCAGCAGCAGCGGGAGGAGAGAGGAGGTTTAAGGAGCAGCTGAGCAGACTAGATATGGAAAAAAACATCAAATATCAATTATTTTTTTATATCAACATGTTCATGACCTGAAATGCAGTTAAAATGCAGCCAGTGAGCTGAGAGGAGAAAAAGCTGTTTAATATTGGTATAAAAAGCATGATGTGGTCTGCAGAATGAAGAGAGAGAACAACAGACAGGCCGTCTGCTGCAGCTGCAGCTCTGGTCTCCAGGTCTGCCTTCACTAACTGATCTGATTACTGTCGCAGCTCCACCTTTGATCCATCAGGACTCCACCTGAACACCGTCATGTTCTCTTTAAACCCAGCAGACACGGCGTAGTTCAGCCAGGAGGGACTCAGCTTTCTTTTTCCTCTGATGTTTTAAAGGAATCGGTTTAAATCTAAACTCGTTTTCAGTCGGTTATCTGATGGATGGACTCGTCTACAGCTGCTTCCTATCTGTTTATCTCTGTCGCTCTCTGTCACACCTGTTGGGTCTGTTGTGTGTGCGGCTCATGGTGTTCATCATTCTCTTGTTTTCTGATGATGCTTTCCTGTTCAGAATAGTTTAAAAGGTTGTAAACAGTTTTTTTTTTCCTGAGATCAGCGTCTGGAGACTTTAAAACCTGCTTTTATTAAAACCAGATTGGATAATTCATTATATGTTGGCCTGGACCGCTCACTTTGGCACCGCCTGCATCCTGAGC
>NW_015151307.1:57504-58787 GCF_000732505.1 Cyprinodon variegatus | reverse complement strand
AGGCAGGAAGGGAGGGAGAAAAAGCAGAATGAGAGGAAAAAAACTCAATCAATCCTTCAGGGAGACTGACTGTTGATCCAGAACCTTTTAAATTATTCCAGGAGCGTCTGGATCACAGAAGGAAAACAGGGAAAGATGAGCTGATCAGAGGATTGATATTAACTGTCTGACTCTGTTTGTCTGGGAAAATAAGACAAGGAGGGAAATGAGTCTATTGATTTCTGAGTTAAGGAGGGGGAAGACATCTGTCCTCTCTGACTCTAAAATTAAAAAGGTGTGGAGACTCTTTAGGGCTTCACATGAAGCAGGAAGGACAGAGGGACGGACAGAGGGACGGACAGAGGGACAGACAGGCTGACTCCCACTCAGCAGACGAACAGGCAAGGACAGAAACACTGAGGACGTTCAGCTGCTCCACATGAAGCCCAGACAGGAATCCAAACAGACTCTGCCGCCTTAAATCACGGTCTGCCCTCCCCTGTTCACTCTGCAGATTCATCCGCCATCTAAAATAGTCCCAAATGTCTCCTCCGAAACCGTCCAGCGCAGCTTCTGTAGAAGGCTCCAGGTTTAAAATCAGAACTTTTAGATTTATTAGCATGAGGGCGATGAGGGCTGAACATGCAGAGATGCTTTAACTCTGCCTGGAAACAATAAATAAGCTCCACAGCTGCACTTGTTGCAGACGGTGCAGGAAGGAGTCTGGGGACTACTTTCAGCGGATGGTTACGTGTGACGCTGCGGTGAGGAGGAACCAGCGGCTGAGTTTGAGCTCAGGAGGAGAAGCTGAAGCAGAATGACCTTCCTGAGTCGGAGCAGCTCTGAGGTCGGGCTGTTATCAGGCAGCGCTTTGTCGTCCTGCGGATCCGTGACTCACAGCAGAACCAGAATCACATGTCTGGGTCTGATTGGGCTCAGGGACACACAGACATACAAACACACACATTCCTCCTGTCAAACAAAAAGACGGTGTCCTTCATGGGAGCTCTATGACATCATAGTATCTCTACCTGAGTAGCTCAGCCAATAAGGACTGCGTTCATCGGACTCATTTGTCATGATTTCATTAAAGGTCTGACCCAAAATGCAGAAGAACAAACCAGGGAAACGTTTAAACAGGTTTATTTTAGAATAATGTGATGAATCCAGTGCTGCTCTGAACACTGTCAAACCGGAACTGGAAGGTGAGGACAAGACACTGCGGTTAGTTCAGGCTCAGTGGGAAATTAGATTATCTGGCTTGAATTGGACGAATAGGTTGCAGACTCACTTCTCCAGAAAAA
>NW_015151307.1:53283-55737 GCF_000732505.1 Cyprinodon variegatus | reverse complement strand
TAACGAAGTATTTGTACTTTGTTACTTCCCATCTCTGGTGCAGACAAATAGAAATTAATCTTCCTTCTTCACTAAATGAATTCCGCTTCCAAAAGTGAACAATATGTGATCTGAAAAATGCAGTTTGGAAAGAATCCGATTTGTAAAAAAAGGCAATGTGGAAATATGTAATCTGTAAAAAAAGGTCAAATTTGGAAACAAAATGAATCCGTAACCCTCTGCTATAGAGGAACTTCTGCTGACCAGGAAATCATCCTCTGATCCACTCTAAGCTGATGTTGGTCCTTGAAGGATAAATCTGTGTCTCACTGAGGTTTCTTGTCCTGCAGTGTTCCACTTCTCCCAGCGGTTCACAACCGTGGTCCCAGAAAGCTGCATGCTGATCCTGCTGGGTCTGGTTCTGGGCGGGATCGTCCTCATAGCCAGTAAGAAGCAGCTGTACCAGCTGGACCCCTCCCTCTTCTTCCTCTTCCTGCTGCCGACCATCGTCGGGGACGCCGGCTACTTCATGCCGGCTCGGCTCTTCTTCGACAACCTGGGATCCATCCTGACGTACGCCGTGGTGGGCACGCTGTGGAACGCCTTCTGCACCGGCTTCAGTCTGTACGCAGCCAAGCTGCTGGGCGTTATAGGTCAGTGATGGGGGGGTCAGAGGTCAGATCGATGATGAGACGGGCTACAAACAGCAACAGACATCAGTATTCATCCTGCAGACTGCATCAATCTGTACAGAACAACTCCGGCTGGCACAGGGGCGGAGCTAAATGGGGGGCCGGGGCGGCCATGGCTACCCTTACCCACTCATTGGCCACCCTACCATTTATTTACATCTAATACAGATGGCGGCAGCAGTAAAACTTTGGAGTGGAATATTCAATTAATTTACTTTTTTTTTTTTTGGTTAACTATACACATCAATTACTAACATCAAAGATGATAAGTACATAATTATTAGATTAGATTTTGTGTTAAATGGGGTAAGGAGAAAATGATGCGTCTCTGCAAGTCATTGAAATCATAGATAAATAACAATTTTAATAAAAACTTATCAAATAATCAATTTATTTAGATATTAGTGCTTTTAAATATCAATTAATTATTATTATGCAGAATGTTTATGCAGAATGTTTATTGACACAAGTAGGTAAGTAATCACAATGGAAAAGATTTATGCCCCAGAACTCAAAACTGAAAGAATTTTATCCATCATACCTTTTATCTAGAAATTACATATTTTTAAATATACGTGTCTAATTGTTAGCAAAGGATGTGGGAAAGTATAATTTGTCTTTTTTTTTTAGAAAATATGGATGTTTTTCTCATTAATTCATTGGCTACTGCCTGGCCAGCCTTATAACAATGTTCTGACTCTGGCAGTGAGGAAGGAGGTAGGAAGAGGAAGCAGGATGCTTCCTATCTTAGCTCTGAAGGTTGTTATCCCCATTTGACCAGCATCATTAACGTAAGTTATCTTCCCATTATGGAGTATCTAAGGATTTAAAACAGCTGCCCAGACCTCCTTTCCTAACCTGGATCTTGGTCTTACTGTTGACTCCATGAAAAGTGAAGCAACAGGAAGTAAAAACTAGACTGAGTCAAGGGCTCACTAAATCAAATGGTATCTCCTGCCTTCTGTTCCTAACTCCTATCCCTTCACTTCTAATGGGGTCAATAGTTAGATCTCTGTTCCGGGCAGGAAAGGAGCTAAACGAACGTCGTTATGTGACAGAGATGCTCATGAATGACGCTGGTCAAATTACAAACTACAAAAAAGCAGAGTTAGCCAAACGTAGTGAACTACTGAAGTTCTTTGTTATAAAAACCAAAACACATGAAGGTCAGGAGACATCAGAAGGTTCCTATGCTAACTGTATTGGATATAGGAAGCATCCTACATCCCGCTCCTAGCTCCTTCCTAACCTTCTAATCCTTTCCACATGACTTATTTTCCCTTATTAACTTGAGGTGCAAAGCTCAGCAGCACTGAAAGTCTCACCGTCTTAGATCTTGTTTTGATATTGATTTATTAAGCAAAAGTAGATTCTGTTAGATTATTAATCTCCTTTTGAGAAAATTCTACTTAGAAGAAGCCAATAATCTGCCAGTGCTGTAAAACAGTTGGACTTGGTAAAAAATTTTCTTGTTTGGAGAAAATATATCCTGATTTCAGGAAGTCTAACTGCCCTGGCAGAATATCGCTCTTATTTCTTTTTTTTAAATAGAATTTTCTGAAAAGAAGATTAATAATCGAATCTGTTCTTGTTTATTTGTCTTTTTCAGATGTTGACCAATGAAAATGAAGAATATATATAAAAATAGAAATGCGTCTTTGCTTCTCACCGATCTGTAAAACGCAGTTTGAGAAGATGGTAATTAATAAAACTGGAAAATAGAAATGAAAAAAAAATAAAAAATAGAAAATATGAAAAAAAATTGTCATTTGAAAAAAATAAA
>NW_015151307.1:50347-52127 GCF_000732505.1 Cyprinodon variegatus | reverse complement strand
TTATCTTAAACTTTAACCATTTTATTGTAGTTTCAAGTCGTCTCACCTCCATAATAGAAAATCCACTTATTTTAATCACAAAATGACATATTTTAGTTTCTGCGTTCAGAGACGTCTAGGAGGAACCATCACCAGAATCACAACATACCTCGTCTATACCTGCTGTGATGTCATCACGCGTTAACCAGTCACCTGTGCTGACTCTGTGCTGCAGATGAACGCGTTCAGGCCGAGTTGATGGACTTCCTGCTGTTCGGCGCTCTGATCTCGGCCGTGGATCCGGTGGCGGTTCTGGCGGTCTTTGAGGAGGTCCACGTCAACGAGATGCTCTTCATCATCGTGTTTGGAGAATCGCTGGTGAACGACGCCGTCACCGTGGTGAGAGACACATTCTGACATCTCCTTGTCTTCGTCTGAACCCGACTGGACTCTTAGAGGATCTCTGTGTTGGTTCTAAAGATCAGTAAGAATCCTTCAAAAGACAAAAGCAGAGATCGTTGCTCAGATAAACGCTGTTTACATCCAGGTCAGCCTGACAGATTTAAGAGACAAGCAGTTTTTTTTAGGTCAGTTGCTGCTGTTGCATAAAAACATGATGCCATGTGGAGCCGTTCAGCTCCCAGTATCCAGTCCCAGTAACCAGAGGCTTCACAGCTCATTATTAATGTGCTTCAACATAAGGCAGCAACAGAGCATGAATATCTGCTTCCCTGCTGATCTTCAGTCTTCTCTCAGCTAACCTGCACAGATATAGAGTAGCTAGATGTAGATGTGGGTCAGCGGGATCCCTGCAGGTGCTGCTGATGCAATCTAACACTGTATGAATCAGCACAAATCTCACCTGCATCACCGTGGCAGGTGTGACAGGGTGTTTCCATAGCAACAGATAAGCCTATAAAGGTCAGGCTGAGCTGAACCTGAACTTTGCTCCGTGCTTTTATCTGGCAGCAGGAACATATTTAATGCCAGGAGCAGCAGGAGAACACGTGTTCTCTGGAACCAGCCGCTGGAAAGCGTCCCTTTAAGGCTTCCCATCAGAGCGATGAACACCTCCACCTCCGCACAGCCGCATGTCTGGCCATGGAAAGCTGTGAGCAGATTAGCTGCCTGCGGGTAATCCTCCGCAGCACTCAGAATATTAGCTAATCCCAGCGGGAAATGGAAAAAAACCAAAGCTTGGTGAACTGGAGCCATGATCTCTGGGAGAGGAGAGCTGAGGGACGTTTTCACTTTCAACTAAATCTATCTGACACAGCTGGAGCATCTGGATCAGGGGTCTGCACCTCTAGTCCTCCAGATCTACTGTCCTGCAGGTTTTAGATGCATCTCTGCTCCAACACAGCTGAATTAAATTCCCAGGACTCCCACTAAACCCTACGGGAACCCGGAGGAAGAGAACCTAAGGGGTCTGAGTGGGCAGCAGGACGTTTAAGCTCCCCACATCATATCAGAGACCTAGAAATTAAAGACCAGTCCCTGTTTTTATAACTTTACTGCTAAAATTATATTTTCAACCTGCAACATGAAACACATGCAGAGTAAAAAACAACTTATTCTGATAATTAAACCTGAAAATGTTTTTCAACACATTGACTGCAGCTCACTTCTTTTCATTACCGTATTTATGCAATAAACTAATTAAGTTCAAACAAGAATATTGAAGTTGTGCACATCTTAGAGGGAAATAAAACACACATTAGAAAATACAGCAACAAATATGGAGGAATAAGTAGTAGGGATGCCCGATATTGGGATTTTGGCCGATATGCCGATATTTTAA
>NW_015151307.1:44169-49774 GCF_000732505.1 Cyprinodon variegatus | reverse complement strand
TGAATAATGTATAATATGCTTAAAGAAAAGAAAAAGAACTGCAGGTTCTCTCAGATCTGCACCTTTTTAAGTCCTGGTTAAAAACTAATTTTTAGGACACATTGCTTTATGCTTATGATTTTATTACATTTTTTTTTTGGCAATGTTTTTTTCTTTCTGTGAAGCACTTTGGTTTTCCTGGTGTTGTAAAGAGCTATATAAATAATCCCCTCTCGGTTTATGAGAGAAACATCTAAATAAAATAAGATGATGTAGCTGAAACAAGAACATTTTGGCATTTTTTAAGGTGTTCAACATGATCAACAATTATTTGACTCTCCTTAGGTGCAAAATAAATTAGTAATTAGTCCCATAAATCTGAGATATTACAGCCGGTTTTAAGCCCAACGTTACCTGGATGTTCTTCTTAATCTGATCAATCCACATCTGACTTGAAGCTTGACATTAATAATACGTTTATTTACTCTCCCTACCAAATATATATATTTCTCAGACTCCTCACTCATTAACACATCCATGTCTGCCTTAAAAAGTGATTTTTATTCCACTCTTTCGGCTGGGGTTGCCATGGTAACCATTAACTAATATTGACCAGCGGGCTTATTGAACTTGTTAACTATCCTGTCTTAACCACACGAGTAATGCGGTGATTGCTAATGTCTGCTAATGTCTCCATTATAACTGTAACATGGCCGCCTAGACGCTTCCAAAGGGTGAAAGAACAGCAGCTGATTTTATCTTTGTTTTCTCAGAAATTTTGGGGGATTTTGGTTTGGAGAGTTAACAGTTTACAAACAGAATAACACGGTTTGGTGCTTCGCATGGACCAGGTATGGCTCAATGTGTTGGGGGTCAAACATGAGGTGGAGGCTCAGATGCAGAGTTTGAGGAACAGCTGGGATCTATGAAGGAAAACTTGTCTTTTGTTGCCTTGGTTTTATAGATCGGGAATTGTTTTTGCTGTTCTCCTTGGGAGTGGCGGCCTAGTGGTTAGGGCATAGGACCCGGAATCTTGAGGTTGTGAGTTCGAAATCAACTTCCACAGAATGCCACTCTGGGTCTCTGAGCAAGACCCTTAAAGTCATATGGAAATCAGTTTTATATGTCAAATCATTCTGGCTTAAACATGCTTATAAATGTATTCTTTATCAGACTATACTGTCCCAAAATTTTGAAAATTTCCATTTAGAAAATTTTGTCTTGAAATGTGTTTTTCTTCTGCAGGCCAGTTAGTTCTACGTCAGCCTGAACACCTAAATTCGGCCAATCATATATCAACGATAATCTGCCAATCAAATGTTTTCGGTCATAGCATCTTGATTCATATGTCGCAGCTAATATACGCAACGGTTGAAATCAGAATCCTTTCCTTTCCCATTGAGTTGCGTCCCAGTGTTCACGGGGATGGACGTCTGTGTCTTCGGCAGGCGTAGAGCTAACAGAACTGGCAGCGTTGCGAGGCAAGGGCTCAAACATGTACGGCTGGAAGCCTTCTACACCAAACCAAGCTTCTGCCGCCCTGGCGTCCTCTTCCACAACATCTTCGTCCCCGCTTTCCTCCTCTAAATAAAAAATGGATGACGGAGGAGACTCATCCACGACCTCCGACACTAAACTCTCCTCCTCTTGCATGTTTCCGCTGTCCATAGCGTTCCTTGACAGTGTCGTTTCTAAGGCACCAATTTATTGCGACTTGGTCCCAATGGAATTTCCCATTGGGAACCTACTAGCACTTAGTTGCTAACTGGTTAGCAAGATGCTTCCCACAAACTGGCCACAACCAAACTTGATTACGAACCTTCCGCCACAACAATCCCGCCCCCTTGGTAATCGACCAATCACATTCACTTTATTCAAGCGTATAAAGGCGGGCACCACTCGGGAGAGTTTGGAAATGCAACGGTTGGAACGGCCGCTTCCCTACGGCTTTAATCCCCGGGCGGTCCACGATCGCAGCCCACTGCTCCCTAAGGGGATGGGTTAAATGCAGAGTTAGATTTCTGCAGTGTGAGTTCAATTATTATTATTACTCCAAATGTTTAGTGTGTGGACATTGTTAGCATGGATCCTGCACAATGTTTCATGAATGAGACCTCTTGTATTTTAAAAAGTCCATCATGTCAGCAGAAGGCGATCTCACCCAGTAGGTAACGGCAAAGTTCTTTGTCTTCTGTAGGTTCTCTATAAAGTCTATATTTCCTTTGTGGAAGTGGGACCGGGGAACGTCCAGACAGCCGATTACTTTAAAGGAGTGGGTGAGTCCACAGATGGAGACATGTGGGACATGAAATGGGCCTGAACTGACAACAACCTTCCTCTTCTTCCTTTGCAGCTTCATTCCTCATCGTCAGCATCGGGGGCACTCTGGTGGGTCTGGTCTTTGCCGTCATCCTCGGCTTCATCACCCGCTTTACCAAGAAGGTCCGCATCATCGAGCCCCTCTTCGTTTTCCTGATGGTCTACCTGGCCTACCTGACCGCCGAGCTCTTCTCGCTGTCCGCCATTCTTTCGTAAGTTCAGCCGTTCAGTCGGGCCAATCTGAGGTCCAGTGGTCATCCCACCATCCTGTCCCTTCCTTCACAGAATGACCTTCTGTGGCATCGGAGCCAACAAATACGTGGAGGCCAACATTTCCCAGAAGTCTCGGACCACCGTCAAATATACGATGAAGACCCTGGCCAGCATTGCGGAAACCATCATCTTCATCTTTTTGGGAATCTCAGCAGTGGACAAGTCCAAATGGGCCTGGGACACAGGGCTGGTGTCCTGCACCCTGGTCTTCATCTTTGTTTTCAGAGCCGTGGGTCAGTTTCTCTCCCCGATGGTTCTGGTTGTTTCAGCCGTTACAGAGATAAGTTGATGATGTTAAGGCTCGTACTTACATAAACGTTTTCTGAAAGCACGAAGCTAGCTAAATAAAGATGTCCTCCACATGAATCAATCAGAACAACTCTGTTCACGCCATTGTTGTTATGTTCTATATGTAAGGCACACACGTGTTTGTCCAGAGTCGGGTTGATGATGCAGATGTCTGCGGTAAAGTTGCGGAAAGTCATTGACCTCAGAAATGCGTGCCACAGTTCTGAAATATTCTTCTTCTTGTTGATAATACATGGGTTTGAAGAAGGATTTTTGAATTTCGGACTGAGCTTGTCTTCGTGTTGATGGAGCATTAGCTTCACTAAACCAAATTAGTTCTAGACCTCAACTTTAGGTTTGAAAGGAGAAAAACTGGGCTAAGGCCAATCTAAATCCTCATTCCATGTTTCCGACATGAAATAAATGAGTTGAGTTAAAACTTATATTAATTGATCTTTGAAGATTAAAAGAGCCTTTCACCCATTTCCAAAAAAATAAACATCTTTAAAGACTCAGAAATATTGGATGTTGGACAGCAGATTGTTTTGACTCAACTAAGAGGTTCACTCAGACTCAGTGGCACAAAAATGAGAGGAACCAGTTTAACACATCTGAAAGGTTCTTTCTGATTGGTCCTCGGTCTCTGAGATGAACAGACCTCAATTCTGATTGGTCGTTGCTCTCCTGGATGAACAGATTTCCATTCTCCTGTTCTCAGGTGTGGTTGGTCAGACTTGGGTTCTGAACCGATTCCGGCTCGTCCCGTTGGACAAGATCGACCAGGTGGTGATGTCATACGGTGGCCTGCGGGGGGCAGTTGCCTTCGCTCTGGTGGTGCTGTTGGACGGCGAGCAGGTCAAAGCCAAAGATTACTTTGTTGCCACGACGATTGTGGTGGTCTTCTTCACAGTCATGTTCCAGGTAGGAGCAGCGTTGCTAAAGATTCTGGTTTGTAACCAAAAAAAACAAAAAAAACTCTCATATAACAAACCCGAAGAACCCGTTTCCCATTCGGTGAAACACCAGAATCTCATAATGGGTCTAAATGACCCTTATAAGAACCTCGAGAGTTCTGGGTTCTAAAAGTTTGGTTCTGAATATTCTGGTTTCAGGGTTTGACCATCAAACCTTTGGTGAAGTGGCTGAAGGTCCCTCGCTCCACCAACAGGAAGCCCACCATCAACGAGGAGATCCATGAGAGGGTGAGATTCATCTTCAGCTTCTCATGTGATGAAACCATTGCTTAACCGTGTGTCTGTTTGCTCTCAGGCCTTCGACCACATCCTGACCGCAGTGGAGGACATTGCAGGCCTCCAGGGGTATCACCACTGGAGAGACAAGTGAGTCCCACAGTCGCCTCCACCTTCATCAGAGCGACGTCACAGAAACCTGCATGACATCATGTCTGTGTGTGAAACCAGGTGGGAACAGTTTGATAAGAACTACCTGAGCAAGCTGCTGCTGAGGAAGTCGGTCTACAGGAAGAGCGAGCTGTGGGAGGCCTACCAGAAGATCAACATCCGAGACGCCATCAGCGTCATCGACCAGGTAGGCCTGAGCTCCGGTCCAAAAGAACCGGTTCTCATGAGGTCTGCTGGGTTTGATCAAGAGGATTTTCAATAGAAAAAGACCTGGATGATGGAAAGACAGTAGGTGAAGAATCCTCCAGCAGCAGCTCCTGTCTCAGCTTCTCCTGGAAGAGGAGCTTCTCTCCTACAGAGGAAGTTTATTTCAGCTGCTTGGATTCAGGATCTGGGTTTTGGTTCTGATCCACATTTAAAAAGCATCGTTGAAGCTTGGGATGTAGCTGGAGCTTCACCAGCTTATTATTATTATTATTCACCACCACAGACCAAAGCTGATCTTCTGCTTATCTGCTCTGGATCTGGGGGTTTCCGGTTACTTCCTTCAGTTTCCAGCAGAGGGCAGCATTAAGAATCTAAAACAGCTCAAATCTGAGCAGGTTAACTTTACAAGAAGAACCTCCTGTTACATCATTTTATCTTCTAACAGGACTAACCTTTTGTGTTGCTGTGGTACTAGTCTGAGTTGGGGATTAGATTTTTATTGGAACCGACCTGCTCAGACGACCAACAAGCAGAACCAGAGCAGGAAAACAGGCACAGCATCACTAAGATTGGGATCAAATATCATCTCTAAGGAAACCAGACCTTCAGAGGAAACATTTAAACTCTTTTCTAATGCAGCTCGACCTTCTTTCAGACAGTCCTAATAAATCCTAGAAAACCAGGTGAGGTTTTAATTTGGACCTCAGTTTATTTATGGAGCAGAGAATCAGCTGGAAGCAGGGGGAACATTCCTGACGTTTCAGGAACAAAAAGTTCCTTTTCTGTCGACGCAGCAAACTCTGCCTCAGCATTTTACTTCAGGATCGTGAAGAATTAGATTCCTTTAACAGTTCAGTATTAAGTTCCGTTTGTGCAGCAAAAACGGATGTTAATTGACCTTTGATGACCTCTACAAAATATTATTAATATAATTGAAATTATAGCAGTACAAATGAAAACTTTTGCCAAACAAAAATATAAAATTTTAGAATTAATTTTAAATGTAAAATATTTAAAATAAAGATATAAAAAAATTCAAAAATTCATATTTTAAAATATGTATATTTTTTGTACTGCTGTCATTTAATGATATTAATAATTGTTTGTGGAAGCCATCAAAGGTCAGTGAACATTTGTTCATTCTGAAACTATAAATTATAAGCTGCTAACCTATGATT
>NW_015151307.1:41686-43810 GCF_000732505.1 Cyprinodon variegatus | reverse complement strand
ACAAATTTTGTATAATTTGAAGAAGGTGGGGGGGGCTGCTTGACCTTTTGACCTTTACATTTTCATTAATATCTTTAATATATTTGTGCAGCAAAAATTGTCTTTTGTGCTGCTTTGGCTTCGAAGATATTAATGAAAATATAAAGGTCAAAAGGTCAAGCAGCCCCCCCACCTTCTTCAAATTAGACAAAATTTGTGTCAAACATTTGTGCAGCAAAAATTTTCGTTTGTGCTGCTTTCATTTTTTTACAGTTTAAAATTATATATTTCAGAATGAAACTATAAATTATAAGCTTCTATAGCTGAACTCTCCCGGCCTCCCAGCCGGTCTGGGTCCTTCAAAGGAAGCAGCCGCTGGATTGAAACCGTGAGTTTGATCTGAACAGCAGACCTCTACGCTGACCTTTGACCTCTGTGTGTGCAGGGTGGGAACGTCCTGACTTCAGCCAGGCTGTCTCTGCCTTCCATGGCCAGCAGAGCCTCGTTCCCTGAAGTCACCAACGTCACCAACTACCTGTGAGTCACATGATCTCTTTCTGACGATGGAGGAGAATATTTTCATTAGAACACATCATCTCTGCTTAAATGAACTTATCAGAGCGATTTGGACCAAAATAAAAAAACTTTGGGACTGATTTATCAAGATTTCAAATAAGGTGCACCAATCTGCACATGCATGTTTTATTTTGGTGAATGCAGTAAGCGGGCACGCTGCAGGTGATCTACCAAGGTTAAAGCACGAATGTTAGGATGAGCAAAGCAGCTAAAATGAGCAGATCAAATATTTTACGAAGAGCAGAACATGCAGACCTTCACAGCCCCACCCCCACATCTCTGCAGGCTCTTTTGTCACTCTGTTCATTTTATAAACGCCGTCCTGCATTCTGCGCCCACCTGCAGAGACATTTCTTTCTTTATTTGTCTTCTATTTTTATCTCCGACGGTCCAAATATGTTTACATCAGAGCAGAATCTCTGAACATTCAGCTCCTGCAGATCTGCTCTCTGCACACAAACAGGTTTTTAATGTATTTTAGGATAAACCCTCTGAAGATCGGGACCTTTATTGCTTAATAGTAAAGCTAAATAACAGATCCTTTGAAAAGTCCAAAAGCTCAGGAGAAAGAGATCAAAAATAAACTTCAGCATTTAGCTGCGTTTTAAGCCTCATCCTGCCGACTGTGGGGTGTCACAGGCGGGAGAACGGCAGCGGCGTCTGTCTGGACCTCCAGGTGATCGACAACGTCCCTGGATCCAAGGTGGAGGAGGACATGGAGACGCATCACGTCCTGGCGGGGAACCTTTACAAGCCCAGAAAACGGGTAATTCTGCAAACTTCCGCTGGGATTTTTTCTTTTAAAGAAACTGCTGGAAAATCTGCAGTTTGGTTTTGGAAATGTAAAATATGAGGAGAGATGGTCTGGATCCAGGAGACTTAAAGGAGATGATTAAACATGGTTCTGTGAACTTTGTCGATTGTGTTCAGTACCAGTCCCACTACAGCCGACACTTCATGCCGCTGGGAGAGAAGGAGCGTCAGGACCGGGAGGTGTTCCAGAGGAACATGAGGAGCCGCATGGAGACCTTCAAATCCACCCGACACAAACGGCACAAGAAGGAACGGAGCCTGAAGAAGGTAAACATGCTGAGGGACCCTCACCGCTGGAATGGCGTTGAGTTTAAGGTTTTATACAGAAGCTAAAAAAAAACGACCCCCATTCCAAAGGGGGGGCCCGTTCATCCGTTTCTATTTGCATATTTTAAAAACATTTTAAATTGAAAAAGCTTCCTGGATGGAAGAGAAACGTCTTCAAACTTGGAAACAAACTAATTGTTTTTAATTTTCTTTTTTTTTTGGAGTTGTTTTGAAACAAAAGCCACATTTTATGCTGCAAAAAAATTCTGACACAGTTTATTTATTTATGTATTTATTTAATGAGGGGAGTTGGTTTGATTTTGACATTTGACATTGTTTAATAACCGTAAATGAAAACCAGTCTAAACAGCCAAATTCAATAACACCAACTTAGTTTGACTGGAAGACGGTTGGTTAGGGGTTGACCTTTGGTGACCCCTGGAAGGTTTCATTTATATCTTTAAAATAGGGCTGCAACTAACGATTATT
>NW_015151307.1:34366-37295 GCF_000732505.1 Cyprinodon variegatus | reverse complement strand
TGAGCGTTGAGCCAAACATCCTCTAAGGGTGCAGGGTCATCTTTGAGCACGCCATTTCACTTTTCTTTCACCAGTTCACCGCAGTTCTCATTGGCTCATTTGGATCACGTGCAGCCTGGAGCCGGACGCTCCGCAGGGCTTTACCGTATTAACAGGAGAAGAGGCGCAAGTGAATTTAGACACTGCCGTCAGACAGCATGCGTTAGTTTATAAATGTTTTAAATCTGGTTGAATTAGAATCAGCAGGTGGGTTCTGATCCGGAACCCGGTCCACTAATCCATGAGCTCTGGTTTAGAACCTTAGAACGTCTGATGATCTGGTGGCGTTCTCCCTTCCATCGTTTCCAGCCGAGCAGCTTCTAGACTCTCGGATCTAACCTGCTGCTGTTCTGTCTCAGATCCTGTGGTCGTTCCTGTGGAACCTGAAGAGGACAAAGCCGATCACTCTGACCCGGAAAAGGAGGAAGATGTCGGCATCACCTTCGTGGCTCGGAAGGCGGAGACGCCCAAACAGCGACCCAAATCCGGTAAAACTCTGAGGAGAAGAAGAAGCTGTAGATCTACAGAAAACTGAGTCTAGAATCTCTGACTGCTGTTTCTCTTTCAGTCCCAGCAGCTCTGGACGTCTGTCAGAGCCCCCCACCCCACACCCCCTCCCCTCCCGCTGCAGACAGCCATTTGCCGTGGAAGGGAAGCGTGGGAGCCCCTCCCCCGTGTGTTTCTGTGGAGGCCACCAAGATCATCCCTGTGGACCTGCAGCAGGCCTGGAACCAGAGCATCTCCTCCCTGGAGAGCATCTCCTCCCCACCTGCCCCCGCCGAGCCCGTCCACCCTCGCGTCAGCGCCCTCTCCAGGCTGGGAGGACCCCGGCCGCTCTCCTACACAGGGCCCACGGCGGGGGGCAGCCCCTCCGCGGGGCCCCCGCTGCCCCAGGCCTCCTTCAGCTTTCCAGAGAGGAAGAAGAAGCAGCAGGTGGAGGAGGAGGAAGAGGAGGAGGAGCCTGGGGCGTCGCAGGAAATGCAGCCGCTCATGTCGCCCCTGAGGCTCCCCGGGTCACCGCCGCCCGCGCCCCCACCTGCTCCACCGCCGGGTTCTGGGAGGAGGAGGAACCCCTGCGTGTATCTGAGGAGCCTGGTGACCACGCCCCCCGGTGGCAGCAGTGAGCCTCACAGTCACAGACCCACGCAGCTCTGAACGCAGACCCAGGAGTTCCACCAATCAGAAACCAGCTCCGTCCCCCCGCCCATAAAACTGAATCACATGACCAGAGGTTGTTCAACCTCTGATCTTTACCACATCATCACCAGCTGGACGATCATTTAATCACGTCCCCTCAGCCTCCTTCATCACCACCTTGAGCAGCAAAAATATTCATTTGTGCTGCTTTGGATTTGAAGATATTAATGAATATGTAAAGGTCAAAAGGTCAAGCAGCCCCCCCCACCTTCTTCAAATTAAACAAAATTGGTTTCAAACCTTTGTGCAGCAAAAATTTTCGTTTGTGCCGCTACCATTTTAAAGATATACAGAAATGATGTTTCTAGAGGTCATCAAAGGTCAAACACCCCCCCCCCCTCGTCTCCGTTTGTGCAGCAAAAACAGATGTTAGCTGACCTTTTATGACCTTTACAAAATATTATTAATATCATTAAAATGATAGCAGTACAAAAGGAAATTTTTGCCATACAAAAATATTAAATTTTAGAATGAATTTTAAATATAAAATATTTAAAATAAACATATTAAAAATGTAAAAAAATGCATATTTTAAAATATATAAATTTTTTTGTACTGCTATCATTTTAATGATATTAATAATTGTTTGTAGAAGCCATCAAAGGTCAGTGAACGTTTGTTCATTCTGAAACTATAAATGATAAGTTGCTAATCTATGATTATATGATTTTAAACTATAAAAAAATGATAGTGGCAGAAACGAAAATTTTTTCTGCACAAACGTTTGACACCAATTTTGTCTGATTTGAAGACGGTGGGGGGGGGCCAACTTCACTCAGGTGATTCAGAATCCACCTCACTGCAAAAACGATCTAGAAATAAGTAAAAATTTCTTAAATTAAGTGTATTTACCCTTAATTTAGCAGGTAAATAAGATAGTTAGCCAATGGAATGAGTATTTTTACTCTTAAAATAAGATAATTAGATAATATGCACTTGAAATAAGACAACGCAATTGTGTTTTTTTATTTTAAGTGTAAATTGTCTTGTTCCATTGGCAAAATGTCTCACTTAAATCCTTAATTCAAGAAAAAATGCACTTATTTTAAGAAGAAATGACTTATCTAGATTCAGATTTTTTGCAGTGCTGGATGATCTTTTTGGGTCACCTTTACGGTTCTGCTCCTGCAGCCAAATCTTTCTGTGTTTCTTCATCCATGGTGACCTCAGGGTCAGCCTCAGCTTTGCTTTGATGGCAAAGTTCTTGGATCTTCTGATCCCAAACCTCCATGGGGGGTCCATCAGAGAACCGAACCCTCCAGCAGCTGTTCAGTCTGTCATTAATGGTTTTCTGGAAGGAACCGCCTCCTTTGCTGCTCCTAGGGTAACATCATGGAGGTTCTGGACCTTCTCTGCGTCCTGAAGCTTCTCCTCACATCGGAACGTCTCATAAATGGGTTCCTCTTGCTATTCCTATTATCTAGTTGTAGAGATTCTGATGGAGCTGAAGGTCAAAGGTCTCCTGATCCATTCCTGTTTTACAACCAACCACCTGCTGATAAGATCCTGATGGTGAAGCAGGTGAAACGTTTGTTCTCTGCTTCCTGATTAGAGCTCCTGTCTAATAACAATCATACATCCATACAGAAGCACATCCTTAGGGCCCCCCCTGCTAACGATGTTGAAAAGATCCTGAAAAGAAATTCAGCTTTTGTTGCAGCATCAGAAGCTCAGACTGAAACATTAGAGAGGA
>NW_015151307.1:31868-34356 GCF_000732505.1 Cyprinodon variegatus | reverse complement strand
TCTAGATTCAGATTTTTTGCAGTGCTGGATGATCTTTTTGGGTCACCTTTACGGTTCTGCTCCTGCAGCCAAATCTTTCTGTGTTTCTTCATCCATGGTGACCTCAGGGTCAGCCTCAGCTTTGCTTTGATGGCAAAGTTCTTGGATCTTCTGATCCCAAACCTCCATGGGGGGTCCATCAGAGAACCGAACCCTCCAGCAGCTGTTCAGTCTGTCATTAATGGTTTTCTGGAAGGAACCGCCTCCTTTGCTGCTCCTAGGGTAACATCATGGAGGTTCTGGACCTTCTCTGCGTCCTGAAGCTTCTCCTCACATCGGAACGTCTCATAAATGGGTTCCTCTTGCTATTCCTATTATCTAGTTGTAGAGATTCTGATGGAGCTGAAGGTCAAAGGTCTCCTGATCCATTCCTGTTTTACAACCAACCACCTGCTGATAAGATCCTGATGGTGAAGCAGGTGAAACGTTTGTTCTCTGCTTCCTGATTAGAGCTCCTGTCTAATAACAATCATACATCCATACAGAAGCACATCCTTAGGGGCTCCTCTGCTGTTGAAAAGATCCTAAAAGGAAATTCAGCTTTTGTTGCAGCATCAGAAGCTCAGACTGAAACATTAGAGAGGACCTGTTCACTTCCTGCAGGATTTCATCCTTTAGGTCCAGTTCTAACGCTGCAAAATGGTTTTTAGGTCATTTAAATAGAACTTTATGTAAAATCAAACAGAGCAAAGCAACAAGACAGGTTCAGAAAAAGAATAAAAAATAAACAGATTAAAGGCGATGGTTGTTAAAAAAAAAAATTCCACTTAAAATTTTTTTTTATTTCTGTTATATTTGTTCAATTTTTGGTGAAAGTCAATTAGTTAATGGAGAGAATGCTGCCCAAAATAGATACGCTGACATCTGTTAGCGATTAGCTGGCGCTTTTTAAAGAGCCACAGGCTGCAGACTTCTTTATGTTTTGGTAAAATAATGTTTAATAATATTTCATAACCAAATTAGTCATTTTAAATGCATTGAACCTCAGATAAAAGGTTCTGGTGTGTAAATACATCACTACCTTATATGGAAGTTCCTTCCTGGCTGAATAAATAAAGTTGAATCAAATGTTTCACTGAGTTTATTCTGCTGCAGTAAAAGATGAATAACTTGAACTCTGCGAGGAGCCAATCAGAGTAGAGATCTAAAGTTTGTTTCTCGTCTTTTATCTGATGCTGTTTGCAGAAAATGAGGGAAGATTCCTGCAGGTTTCAGCTCTTAGGATCTTACAGCAAAATAAAGCATTATTTCCTCTGGCAGAAAAAAAAACGCATTAAACAGCAGTAAGAACCAATTCTCAGTCTGTGGAAAACGCTACGAACATGCATCCCTGCTTGTTCTCTGTCTGCTGGTTAAAGACTTCATTTTGATCTGGGTTTGTAGTTAAAGATCAGAGCAGGTGGTTTTAGGACGGGACCGAGAATCTAAACCATCCTCAGTGGAAGAGGAAAACCTTCCTGTTTCTGACCTTCCTGCAGAGCAGATGGTTCAGATCAAAGTCTGATCTTCTTCCTGAGCTTAAACTGACAACCTGCAGAGATCCTGGAGGGGAAATGATTGTTTTTGATCACTCTGCTTTTATTCTGGTGTTTTATCATCATTCAGCTCAGATTAATGTTCCTTCATCTCTTCATCCTTTGACTGAAACAGGCCTGATAATATTTTACTTAAATAATTTAACCAAAAAATGATTAATTCTGCTTTATTACAGCAGACTTTTATCGTTCCATCAATTCAATATGAGAGACTAATAAACCATAACTGTGTCACTCTAAAGATGGTTATATTAGTAAAGTTTTAACTGTTAAAAAATATCGTCATTATGGGTTTCATTATGTAAAACTGGCTAAATTAAAAAAAAAAATTAAAAAAAATTTTTTATGGTTAAAAAAATGCCTCAGAAATTACTTCAGTTTGGATAGAAATTAATTCATAATTTCAAAACTCCTTTATTTCTGTCTTGTAGTTACAGTGTGCGAACAGCAGGGGGTGCTGCAGCACAAACATTCTCTTTCTAGATTAATAAAGTTAAAGCAATCTATTATATTTCAATACTATTGTTGCGAATTTCTCCAATATTATTGAACAGGAGGACAAACTTTAATTGGAGTAATTTTTACCGGATTAAGTTGGTAAAATTACAAATTATTGGAGTAAATTTACCCAGAGTGTTTATCAGCTTCTAAAATAAAATGCATTCATAGAATTACACAAATAAATAAAATGTAAAATATAAACCATGCATTTAATACAAAAGTAATCTAAGTGAAAATAGAATGCAAATATAAAATCACATAAAGAACAATGAATGAATAATTAACCAGTTTATAGTAAAACAGCAGAAGGAACAACAGGATTAATGATCTACATTATAAATCTGAACCAAATTCAAAATTATCATCTCCAACCTTATATGAATTATAAGCAGAGATGGGAAGTAACGAATTAC
>NW_015151307.1:28182-31087 GCF_000732505.1 Cyprinodon variegatus | reverse complement strand
GGTCACAGGGTTACCAGGAGGGGGCAGCATACACTGTAAACAAACTTTTACTGAAGCTGAACAGATGGTGAACAGATGGTCAGGATTGATCTTCATGTATCTGATCAGTGATCAAATGATCAAGGAGCAGAAATCAATTATCAAACAGCAGCTTTATTATCATATTATTTTATTGTTTAGCCGCTCTAAAGCAGCACAATATATAAGATATAAGAGCAGCAGCTCATCCAAGGCGGCGGGCAGAATCCCAGCCTTCTATCTCCTACTTCCTTCCTGTTTCACCTGCTGTTACACTGCAAAAAATCTAAATCTAGATAAGTCATTCTTTCTTAAAATAAGTGCATTTGTTTTTGGATTGAGGAGATAAAAGAGACATTTTGCTAATGGAACAAGACAATTTACAGTTAAAATAAGAAAACACAATTGCATTGTCTTATATTAAGTGCATTTTATCTAATTATCTTATTTTAAGAGTAAAATTACTCATTCCTTTGGCAAACTATCTAATTAACCTGCTCAAATTTAGGGTGAAAACACTTAATTTAAAACATTTGTACTTATTTCTACATCGTTTTTGGTCACTTTATCAAAGTTTTCTGTCGTTCACTCAGTTAAAAACATAAGAAGCTTCAAACAGACTCATAAAAACATGAATGTTTGATCCTAAACTTGCTCATCGTTTCCTTCACTGGCCTGCTGTGCTGCTAAACTTCCCTGATTATCGAGGGAAGAGAAAAACAGACCTGCTTCATATAAATGATATCAGGCTTGTTGGTGCAGCCGGCCGCTTATATAGAGACAGCTGGAATAAAAAAAAAAACAGACATGGAAAGTAATAAATGGTTTAACTATGAAAAAACAGGTTATCCTACATCTTACTGGAAAAAATCCACCTTAAAATATAATCTATGACAAAGAAATTAAAATATGAGAGGATTTTTGAAATGAAAAGGATCTGTTTATTATTGGTTCACTTCTTTTTCTAAATGAAACCAACAATAAATGATAAACTCTGGATTTTTATTCATTTATTTTTTTTTTATTGTTGAATTTTGCTTCATATAATAATGTAAAACAAAGAGCAGTTCTTTTTAATTTCTCATTTCCCTTCTGAGTTGATTGAAAAAAGAAGAACAAAGAACCAAATTCTTTTTTTCATATTTCTAGGACATTTCTAGGAGTCACTGTGAAGCCGTTTTAAGTTTTTAAGACCGTTCAGAAACCAGTGGTGATCAATCACTGCGTACTCGTCAAACTCCTCATGAAATATTTTATAATTTAATGTTCCACACAGTGGAAAAAATCACAGGAGAAGGGCTTGAAATCACAGATTGTTTTAAAAATGCCAAATCAGATAATTTGATCGATCCACGGGTTCCGATGTGAAAAGCAGGTGACATCACGGACGCTCGACCTGAGCCTGCGACTCCAGAATGATCAAAACAGCAGAATGGCTTATCCCGAAAAATACATTTTCACTTACTTTAATTATGCTGTATTTATTCATACAAATAAAGATACATAAATATATTTTCATTTAAATGTTACATAATTTAAATACTGTCATTTAGCTAATTATTATACTTTTTTTTTCGGAACCCCTGATGAAGAGAAGGATGTCATAAGGCTCCTAAACTGATATATATGGCAGCCTGATTACTAAATAATCAGATATTTTCTGCTATTTATTTCAATATCTGTTTATAGATCAAACAGCAGCAGCGACTCAAACTGTGATAAAAAAATAAATAAAACAAATAAAACCACCTTCTTAGCTCAGGTGATCCGTTTTCTCCTTATTTAAAGTAGCAGAGAAATTATCAATTAGAAAATGAGCTTTTCTGTTCATTTTATATAATTTTATCAAAGACATTTGGTTTCAGTTTTCCAATTATTTCACATTTGTTCAAAGAAAAAAACACGTGATATATCTCAGTATAGATTAAATACCCAAATAAAAGTTTGAAGTGATTGGAATGGGATGATTTTTTGTGTTGTATAAATTTATTGACCTCCATATAATAAACAAAACTCCACAAACAACAGGCTTCAACTGTTAGATGAAAGACTAGAAACACACCTGGGAAAGGTTTCCGTTATAACTGATCTACATGGAGAGCAGTGATGCAGAGGGAATCACTGACATTTTAAAGTCTTCATTTGGAGTCTTTCTTAGAGTATTTAACCCAACGTGTTTATCCTATACAAAAACAAAAATATCCAAAGTATGGCAATGTTTTTATTTTGCAGAAATCAGCAGCATTTTCGGCACCGCCAAGAATTATCATTCGGTTTTGGAGGTGGTTACAACAGAGATTGTTAAATTAAAACAATGTTTTAATGCAAACAAACTTCCATTAATATCAGATAAACTCTTAATTTATGATATTTGTAAACAGGAATGAAAACAATTGACAAAGTTCATCTGCTTATTATTAGAGCTTATTAGTAAACTTCCTAGTAGTGATGTGAAACCATCAAATCTGCTGGAAACCAAAATAATCAGCCAATAATCAAAGAGGGTCGCCTGGATAAAAACTTGAATTTTATCGATGTAAAACAGCTCAAATGATGTTTAAAGCAAGCACTGATTGAATCCAAATAATATTTAAAATATGTTTTAACAATATATGCGGAGAAAGTAAAGAACAATGAGTCTTTCAATAATCTGGCACTTACCGCCACTTCTTCCTCTGCTTGGTTCATGGGCGTAGTTTTGCATAGGGACCATAGGGACATGTCCCTACCAAAATTTTGGACCGACCTACTTGTCTCTACCAACAATTAGATGTGAATAACATGTTTATAATTTACAATACAGCTTTGTTGCAGCAGTAGAGGGGATGGAAAATATTGACAGACGAAAACATTTTTGTTTTTATATTTTTTTTTTACAATGGTTTTG
>NW_015151307.1:26714-27795 GCF_000732505.1 Cyprinodon variegatus | reverse complement strand
AACAGTGTCCCTACCAAAGTTGAAATTTAAACCTAAGCCTTTGGTTTGGATAATGGATTATGATAGTTCTGTGGACAATTTTGGAAAATCAAACCCAAGCATGTAGAATTGGTGGTAAAATAGTTGAGTTGGGTAGTTGGTTGAACAGTTATTATGTTATTGTTAAAAAACAACATAAGGAAACATTAATTTGGTGTTAAGAGGGGGGTGACCCTATGAGGGAAGATGTTCTTTCTGCTTTTTAATATCAGCAGCCCAGTTGATCAACTGTAATGGTGTAAACTGCAATTTAATGTATTTAATCTTATTATATAAATGTTCAAAATTGTACTTTTTCTTGTTGAGCAAAGGATGGATTAAATCTTAACAGAATCCATAAGCTTTCTTTTCCAGCTTAAAGTCTTGTCTTCTATTGTTATGGGTGTTTCTAGCTGTTGTTGTTTTTTATTTTTCCTTTTCTTCTTCTTTTGTTTTGCTGTTCTTTTTGTAATTGCTGGAAAAAAAAATCTCAAAATAATTACATAAAATGCAGTTCAATTCATTTCAATAACTGGGACAAGAACACAAACAATGCAAGCCTGACATCAAGAATACGAAGGTTTTATTTAGCGTCATTATGTCAAATTAATCAATTATTACAGAGAAATGTGCTTTAAAAGAACTCCTTATCCTGAAGAAGATGTAAGAACGTTTTTTTTTACGCGTAAAATGTATAAACAACACCACAGACGGACAAAGCTGTTGGTTCCTCTCCTTTAATCAGATTTTGCTTTTCATCCATGCTTCAAAAGGATAATAATAATAAAAAGCCTTAACTTAATATTTTGTTGCCTAACCTTTTGAGGCAGTTGCTGCAATCAACTGATTTCCTGTAACTTTCATCAGATGCATTTCCATTAACCCTTAAATTTGGTAACCTGTAAATATGAAAAGGAATTTGCTAAAAGGAAACACTGCAATAAAATGTTTTTAATGCTTCAATGAGGTGGTTTTTCATTTGTATCACAATAGTTTTATTTTTGCAGAGCGGTAATCGATAACTTTGATTCATCTTGTGGAATGTTTTAAATATTATAATATT
>NW_015151307.1:24698-25307 GCF_000732505.1 Cyprinodon variegatus | reverse complement strand
GATGTACATGCAGAAAGAGCCGGGCATCAAACCCGGAACCTTCTTGCTGCAAGGAAGCAGTGCTACCCGCTGTGTAACTGAGCAGCCCCTTCAATTCACTCAATGTTTTAAAAAAGGCCTTAAATCATTTCTTTTTAGCAAAGCTTTTCATCCCCTTTAGATGTTTTTTCGTGCTTTTTTTTCTTTTTACCTGTGGCACAATTAAATGTATTATTATTATTATTATTATTAAAGTCTATAAAGAATTTGATTTTAGTAGGTTGGAAAGTAAAAGCATCAATAAACAGAAAATGAAAGGAATGAAAGGATGGTTTTATAAGATCCAGAGGAAAGTAGGAGGATGAGAGGTGGAGGAAAAAGCAAAAGAGAAGATGAAGAGATTTGGTCCCATTGATTAAACTGCTCAGAGAGACGCATCATACAGGAAACAGTGACTTTGTGATCAAAAGAGACATTAGAGCATTCAATATGCAGAAAATATGTTAAACAAAGATACATTCTTACTGCATAAGAAACCTTAAAATGCTTAAAAAGAAAATAAAAACTTATTCCCTAAATAACTTTAGGGAATAAGAAATGCTGTCCATTAATATTGAGAAATGGCGAACA
>NW_015151307.1:21952-23796 GCF_000732505.1 Cyprinodon variegatus | reverse complement strand
GAGTGAAGGAATGATATACAAAGCTGAGCACAAATTTGTTTATATTTTTAAGTGTGAATGGGTGAATGTATGTTTAGAAGAAGTTAGGGTAGAATGTATCAGGATAAATATTTAAACCATCACGAACCACACTCCATACCAGTAAGTGGCGGTAATGCTACTAACAGTTTGTTGCCAACCGCCATAAAACTCGACAAGAAGAAGAAGAAGAAGAAGAAACAGGAAGTTGTGTGAGTTGTAGCTGGAAAAAGAAAAACAACGGCGAGGTCCGGTGGAAAAACTGGTGTTTTTCTGATATTTGTGACTTTAAGTCAACAATATTTATACAGAAATAAACTCTAAATCTTTATTTCTAACTACAGCGATGATTTAATCCTAATATTTACTTCAAATTAGCCGCGGCTTCCTGTTTTAGTGTTTGCTAATGCTGGCTGAGTGAATAGTTTAGTAATGGAGGCTAATTTCAGCTAAAGGAGAGCTGGAAAGATTCCCAGATCAAATCATAGAGCAACAATATCAGCTTCTACCTTTACATGACTGGACTGGAGGACTGTTTCTCCACTGGACTGACAGGCTGGTTCACCAGAAGACATCCTGCAGCTGCTTCTTCCAAAGGTGAGGAAGGTTCCATATGGGAGGAAAACTGTTGCAATATTATTTGCAAATGTGTGCAGAGAGTTATGTGTCTGTTTCTAGATCTGTGTGTGCAGTGGGAATTGAAAATGTGTAAAATAACTTGTGTTTTAAAATGTATTAAAAAAAATTCACAAATCTGTATTGAGATTTACAAATGTGTATTAAGATCTATAAATATGTAGATCAGTCTGTAAAGTGAAATACTTTGAAAATCCGAATTTCCAGCCAACAGTGTTATTGGAATCCAGGACAAGACCTTATTACCTTTGTAACATGAAAAAAAAATGGATATTCTGATGGCAAAAATGAATGAAATAAGAAGAAACACCAACTTACCTGAATATATTAAGAAAAATAACAAAAGTGTTTCTATAAGAAATTCATGAAAAACACTGAGAGTGAAAGAAGCACATTTTTTTTTGGTCCAACAAAACCTTACAGACATTAATGCTGATACTGGCACTGACATTTTCTACTTTATAAACCTAAATAAAATTGTTAACTAGGCTTATTAACTTTTTAATTTTACTTAGTAACTTTTCACATTTTTTCCCTAACTTGATGACTTATTTTTCTGACTTAATTAAACCTAACAATCATGTTTTTGTACTGGGAGGAAGCCAGAGTACCCGGAGAGAACCCACGCATGCTCAGGGAGAACATGCATTCTCCATGGATAAAGACCCAGAGCCAGGAATCGAACCCAGATTTTATAAGGGGGTGCAAGGGATCAAAAACACTAAGTTGCCCTATGAAGGGTAAAGGCTGACGTATTTCTGTTTCTTCTTCTGCTTTCATTTGATTGGTGGATTGCAAACAACTTATAGGTGCATACTGCCCCCTACTGTACAAGATTGTGTAGCCTTAAGGTTCCACCTACTATATTCTATTTTTTTATGTTGTGTTATGTAAAACAATGGTTTATGCAGTGACTATTTAAACAAAAACTAAAATTGAAAAATCAAAAAACTTAAGACTTAAAGGCGATCAAAGCAAATAGTGAATTAAACTCCAATAGCCACCTGATGCACCGTGGATTCTGGCTTACGTCGACCAAAAAGATAAAAAGGGTCAAAATCCAGTTCTTTGTTTGCTTTATTCTCTGTACAGAAAAACAGGTTACAGGCTTCACAGGATTCTGCCTCTGATTCCTGCACCTGTTCACTGATTGATTGACTGACTCATTGATTGACTCATAAAAACAAAAC
>NW_015151307.1:18688-20382 GCF_000732505.1 Cyprinodon variegatus | reverse complement strand
TTTCGGACGTATCGATGCATCGGATCGTCGGCTGTTGGATCGATGCATCGATACAAAACAATTATTATTTACACCCCTAATTATTACCCTGTTTTTTGTTTTTTTTTTTACTTATAGGAAGACAAACCTTTAATCATGTCCTTCACAATCATATTCATGTTAATACAGTTTGATTAGCCTCTATCTATCTGTCAACCTTTGCACTAATCAGTTTTTTGAGCACATGTTAAATTAAAACAACGGTTGTATATTTTGTTTGGGATTTAAACAGCTAAAAGTCAAATTAAGCACTGGGTTTTTAATAAGTTGAATATTTGAATTTTTGCATTGGATTTATATAAATTAAATCACAAATCAACATGCTGGGTTTTTGAATAAACTTTATTTATCCAGAAAGTGTTTTGAAACTAGATCCGTCTGAGTTTTCTTTAAATCCCTGAACATAAGCAACAAAACCTGCGTTTGCTTTCGTCGGATCTCCTTAATGACTCCCAGACATCTGCTTCTCTCCAGGTCGGACAGGAAGCCTTTCAGCTCCGGTTTAATCCGGTTCCCAGAGAGACGGGTAGGTTAACCGCTGCTCTATAATCTTAGCCATCATTTACACCAATGGCTGCCTCACTATTCACCATTAATTTGATTTTCTTTTAAAGTTCTCCTTACTGAGACAAAGACGAGCTTTGATAACGTTACCAGCAGCCTGATGGCGACAGCTGATCCAAAAAGCATCACTGCTGCAAATCTGGGTAAGAAAACGCAGCAACGTTCATTCAGTCATAGTATCTGATAGCGCCCTCTGCTGTTGTGTTAACTACAAGCACGGCAAACAGCATCACTTCACCGTCATGAAAGGAAATAATGTTTAATTGTTGTCATTTGTTGTCAGGCACAGCAGAGGCCGGCTTGATGCTCCGCTCTGATGGAGATGAGTCTGGAGCTTTGGACCAAGAGGAGAAACCGCAGGATCTGCCTGGTAGGTTCAGAGAAGAACTAAACGCCCTGATCATCGTAACATTTGGCACCGCCTGAATTTCAATGATTGATTCCGATTTGTTTTATTTCGGGTTTTTATTTATTCTGTTCAATTTAAGAAGAAGAATCATTAAAGTTTCTATCCTATAAATTAGAATTCTGTCTGGATGAAACATTTTCAACAAAGAAAATTAATTCCTTGAACATCTAACTTTGAACGTTTTTATAAATGATCAGTTATGTTCAACCAGTGTATAAATATCTAACCTATGGATTCTAATATAAATCTAATGAACGTTATTTTGACTGAGAACATTTCTACACGGAGCTTTATTGTTTAAAACTTAATTAAAACACGTTCATATATAAATCAGCTTTTTGATGCTGCAGGTACTTGTACCATTATAATATATTAAAATACAAGAACAATGCAATTTTATAATTTAATTTACCTGATTTAGACTGCAGTGCATTTTAAGGCTGAGTGTTTGAGAAAAAAGAAGGAAAAAGCAGCGCAGCAGGAAGACGTTCTGAAGGAGTTTATTTCCTTTCCAGGTCATAATTATTCCAAAAAAGTTAAAAACAATCCACTGAACTTTGTTTCCAAATTTGAAAACATTTCTCTTCCATCCAGGAAGCTTTTTAAATTGAAAATTTCAGAAGTGTTGCGTCTGAGGCTTTATAGAGTAAACCAAAAATTAAGCCTTGTTTTGTTCTGGAAC
>NW_015151307.1:14022-16621 GCF_000732505.1 Cyprinodon variegatus | reverse complement strand
GTAAAGTGAGACGAAGAACTCAGGAAAACCTACCTTAGCTCAACACCGGTGCAAAGATGAGGTTCTCATCCTGAGGTCGGCTGTGTTTAATCATGTCGGATGTGCGCCGTCCCAAGAAATTGTTGGATTCCAGGAGAATTGAACTGTTAGAACCGGTTCCGATCCATTCTGTTTCTTAATTCTCTGTATTTCCAAATGTCAAACTTTTAACTCATCCTAATGGAAAAGTATCATCAACCTCCAGAGGTCCAATAATGAAACGCCGCTCAGGATCAGAGCTGAGGGTCCGTTCCTCCCAATCACACCCCCACAGGAGTCACTCTCATTTCCAACATTCCTTCAATGCTACATTAAGGAGTATTTAAACTGAAAAAGTTCATCAGTGTTCATTACTTGTTTCCGCTGCTCTATCACCTTTTTATCTAACATAGAAAGCACATTAAACATTAGAAATAGTCATATATATAATTGAGGTGCAGACAAAAAAAAACAAACTCCATTGGACATTAGAAATTAGTTCAAGATACGTTTTGAAAAAATGAATAGAAATACAAATGGAACTGAAAAATTAATAGAAAAGTAGCAATTAAATCAAAGATTTGAGAGTAATTGTCTTTTTTTTAAAGTGACTCGGTCCAAGGTGAGGTCGATATACTCTCTAATATGCATTGTGTGTTTTTATGTTTCTTTTAGATGATAAACAGACGATTAAAGAAGAAGCTGATGAAGACCTGAGACCTTGTGCTGTTCTGCATGAGCCAGAGCTCCACCACATAAAGGAGGAAGAGGAGGAAGTCTGCACCAGTCTGCAGGGAGAGCAGTTCAGCCGTTCAGTTCAGTTTCCAGTAACTCTTCATCCCATAAAGAACGAGGATGATAAACAGTGCCCTGCATTCCCACAGCTTTATCAAGAACACATTAAAGGTAAAACGTTTCCAGGAGAGAATGATGGAGAAGGATGTGTGAGGATAAAAGATCATCAAGATGGGTCATTTTCCTTAAAAACTGAAGAGGACATAAAGCAGTCTGAGCCAAATCAACTATTAGCCTCTGGACTAAAAAACAAGGACATGGACTTTGACAGCATTAACAGACCTTCTTGCTCATCCGAGTTTGCTCAACAAGTTCTTCACAGAAGCTGTGTTCAGAAAGATATAAAGCAATCAGAAATAAGAGCTTTAAGCTCCCTGGATGGTGAGAAATGCTTTACGAAGTTTAGCTGTGAAGACTGTGGCGAAAAAGATGCCGGATTAAATAGACATACGACAATTCACACAGGAGTCAAACCTCTCTGTTGCGACCAATGTGGACATAGATTTAGCCGGAAGGGAGATTTCAACAGACACATGAGGATCCACACTGGACAGAAACCTTACTGTTGTGATCTATGTGGAAAAAGATTCGCGTATAAACAAAGTTTAAACATACACACAAGGACCCACACGGGACAGAAACCTTTCTGTTGTGCCATATGTGGACATAGATGTAGCGAGAAGGACAGCTTAAACAAACATTTGAGGATCCACACGGGACAGAAACCTTACTGTTGTGACATATGTGGGAAGAGATTTAGCCTGAAGGGGAGTTTAAACAGACACACGAGGATCCACACAGGACAGAAACCGTTCTGTTGTGATCTATGTGGAGAAAGATTTCGGCGTGAAGAAGCTTTAAATGCACACACGATGAGCCACACAGGAGAGACACCTTTCTGTTGTGCCCTATGTGGACTTACATTTAACAGGGAAGTCAATTTAAACAAACACCTGAGGAACCACGCAGGAGAGAAACCTTACTGTTGCGACCAATGTGGAAAAAGATTTAGCTTGAAGGGAAATTTAAACAGACACGCGAGGATCCACACGGGACAGAAACCTTACTGTTGCGACCAGTGTGGAAAAAGATTTCGGCATAAAGAAAGTTTAAACACACACACGAAGACCCACACGGGACAGAAACCTTTCTGTTGTGACCAGTGCGGACAAAAATTTAGCCTGAAAGGAAATTTAAATGCACACATGAGGATCCACACGGGAGAGAAACCTTTCTGTTGTGCTCTATGTGGAAAAAGATTTCGGCATAAAGAAAGTTTAAGCGCACACACGAGGACCCACACGGGACAGACACCTTTCTGTTGTGACCAGTGTGGACAAAAATTTACTCATAAAGAAAGTTTAAAGAGACACATGAAGATCCATACAGGAGAGAAATGACTCAACCTACGCAGCTGCAAGTGCTTATATATATTTGCTCCATCACCATTGAGCGCCACATTTTTCACTTCTTTTCAGAATTTTACAGGTGGATTGATCTTAGATTTAGTTCTCAACACGTGTCTTTCTTCAGTTCACTTGGAATCCAGGGGTTATTATTTGGGTATCATTTTACTGTCCTAGGGATGCTGTTATATACACAGGATTGTATATAGTCAGTCACACTCTCAGTTGCTACATTATTGTCCTCTACATGTGGCTGATAAATTGCATCCCTCAGATCTCACATTGTCCATAATGTCTGATTGAATGTCCTGTTTCTCTCTCATCCTCCTCCTTTTTTAACTCACAGGGTTCGTACGGGTGCTGGAAATCCTTGAAAATGC
>NW_015151307.1:8831-9950 GCF_000732505.1 Cyprinodon variegatus | reverse complement strand
ACTTGTATGTTGGCAGAATAAAACCTCTTGCATCAAGTTATGCAAAGTGAAATGTTTTCTTCCAGCTGCCTTTTCTTGGGTTTGTTTCCACTTTGAGAATTGCTTGGGAGTTTTTTGGCGGCCCTTTTTTTATTCAAGCTAAAAGTTATTTCTAGTGATGGTGAGATGAAGCCTCATGAGGCATTGGACCGTTTGGCCAAATTGCTTCAACAATCCCCACAGTTCATGAGGCTTCGTGTGAACATGTCCCCACCTACTGGTTGACAGCAGAACTACAGTTTGTAATAAAATCAGTGATTTTTTTATTTTCGTTGCAACTGGTTGGTTGCCTTGTTTGTTTTAATCAGATTGGAAGTTGTGTTCAACCAATCGTTTGGCTAATTTCCCCAATCTATATTTTTACTCGGGCAAAGCAATGCAAATTAGTCTCAGCAGCCAAAATAATTAAGTTTATTCGCAACTTATAAAAGTCAAAGACAGATCTTGAACCATCAACCTCTAGATTGAGAGCCTGTCTTTTACAACTGACGCCACCTATATGAACAACCAAAGTAGGGAAGAAAACAGTAATTAATAGTGACGTGCTAACACTGACTTTTTCCGGTGGTTTCCTCAGATTTTGATCATTACATTGTTTATTCTAATCAACCTCAAAGCCTTGGCTCATCTCATAACATCACTAGTTATTTCTCTCAGATATCAGACTGCAGAAATGCATCAGAGGAAGCCTATTACAGCCAATGTTATTGGGGAGGATAATGTTGAGTATTACAGTCAGTACTTAAGTCGACGGTGGATGAGGGAGGATGGCATCCCCCTTCTTAAATGACCATCCCCCTGTGACATCACTGAATGTGTACATTTCTATTATATATGAACAGTAATGGCAATAATATTGCCCTTTTAACATTTGGCAGGATGTGCGCTTACGAGTAGCCTGACCAGAGTACGGTGGCCCAGAGGGCACAGGCCATTTCCTATTGACCTCAGTGGCGCAGCCAGCGAGGCAGGTGGCGCTGTTCTAAACAGCATCACGGCCAAGCAGCAAAGAAGACAAGATTTGAGGGACTTCATTTAAAAAGGCAAAATCTGCTTCAGGTAAGTCCAGAGTCAGAAGAC
>NW_015151307.1:4824-6223 GCF_000732505.1 Cyprinodon variegatus | reverse complement strand
CAATCAGCGATGTCTCATGTTTCCCACTGGTACCTACCTTTTCCGCTAGGTTCATGTAGTTGTGATTTCCTTAATGTAGTTGCGCTTTTAGATTTGCACTTCAGGGCCACCGTAGATTACACTGGAAAAAATCCAAATCTAGATAAGTAATTTTTTCGTAAAATAAGTGCATTTGTTCTTGAATCGAGGAGGTAAAAAGGACATTTTGCCAATAGAGCAAGACAATTTACATTTAAATTAAGAAAATACAATTGTGTGGTCTTATTTCAAGTGCATTTTATCTAATTATCTTATTTTAAGAGTAAAAATATTCATTCCATTGGCAGATCATTTAATTTACCTACTCAAATTGAGGGTAAATACACTTAATTTATGACATTTTTAAATATTTCTAGATCGTTTTTCCAGTGTACATCCAATCATATTGATTTTAGATCTGTTGCTTGAATGGAAATGGTATCATAAGAGACTTTGTGACATCAGCAAAACATTGAACCATGATCAAGCTCAGGATTATTCCCACTAATAACTGGCTGTCCGTCCTTATCAGCTTAGAATCGGGTCCAGCTGTCAGGTGTTTCTCAGAGAAACAGCCTCGTCTCTGCGGTGGCTGGTTGTTGTAGCGTTTTAACAGTTTCTGTACAGGATATCCGGGGTCTGCTTTTCCTGAGCCTTTACGAAGGCGGCCATGCACCTTTTCTCTCCACCGTTCATTGGTCTGAGGAAGGTGCTGCTTTGATGCAGGTTTTAACGCTTGTGCTCTGCGTTTCAGTGCTCGCTGCTGCAGCTGAGTTTTCACTTTTCTCCAGATAGAGCACAAAATAAATGAAGATGAAGAAACCTGTAAGACAAGAATGACATAAAAATGTTGAGGTACAGCTATGTCAGAAGATAAGTGCTGCACTTAAAAGCACTTTGTTCAAATACTTTTTACACAAAAAGCCCTTAACTACAAATAAAGTTTCTCTTGCATATAAAGATGAATGATATTCCCCTTATTTCTATTAAACTGCTTCTCCTGAGATCCATATAGCATAAACAGTAATTTTTTAAAATAAGGTAACAAGTTGTCCAAACCTTGCAGAGAGTTAAGTATGCAGAAGATGTAGAGACCAGGGGTGGTCAGCTGGCCATATGAGAAGAAGATCATTCCCCATGGGAGGCCCAGCAGAACCATGATCCCCAGCAGGGTTAAGATTTCTCTCTTGGCCGCGTTACGCTCCCTCTGCCCACGCTGCAGCCGCACAGGGAGGAGAGACATCAGCAGATTATGATCAATACAAAAAGGTTCCATCATTCATCCATCCATCATCCATCCATCCATCCATCCATCATACATCCATCATTCATCCATCCATCCATCATCCATCATACATCCATCATTCATCCATCCATCCAT
>NW_015151307.1:0-1340 GCF_000732505.1 Cyprinodon variegatus | reverse complement strand
TCAAGTATCGATTCTTAATTTAAAAAAACGAACAAATAAAATACATGAATGGTTGGCGCACATCAGCCAAACCAAGTGGAATACAACTTCCAGTCCAGCAGATGTCGCTGCGGATGAGTTGACGCCCGCTGCCTTGTGTCACAAGCATTTCTGTGATACTGTGACGAGTCATTCGTAAACAAAACATGGAGGACACTGAGATAATTCGCCCTGCATCACATTTCAAGTCAGATGCTTGGATGCATTTTGGCTTTAAAAACAAAGAAGGTAATTTGTAAAAGGGGAAATATACATTTGAATGTTTTTATTTCATTGGTTTAAAGGACCACTGAAGCCATGTAAATGGCTCTGATTATCCTTATTTTGTTATTTTAAGTTTGATGAATCCTAAGATCTTTTTGTCAGTGTGTCCACGCCAGTAATCGTAATATTTCTGTCCAGTATTTGTTTCCATGGCAACGCCTCCAAAAGTTATTTCTATAAATACAGCTATGAATGAATTCAGTTGCTTTCAGTTACGTATCAATTGAAGACACGATCCAGATCACACCCAGCCAGTCAGCCACTGGTAAGGGCCGGATCTTTTCCCTACAGTGTTCAGTTAAAATATCGCAACGCATCGCGATGCATCGCAATATTTCAACTATCATGATGCATCGTGATAGAATCGCATCGCGGCATGTGAATCGCGATTCGAATCGAATCGTGACTTCTTTGCAAATACCCACCCCTACTCAAATATGTGTGAAAAATACTTTTTAAAAAAAAATTAATTTTATAACAATGTCCTGTCTGGCAATGTGGAAATTGGAATAATTGTCTTGATTAGGGCTGCAACAACGAATCGATAAAATCGATTAAAATAGACTTTTGAAAGCGTTGGCAACGAATTTCATCATCCATTAGTTGTGTCGCGCGATTAATGCGTCATCCGCCGCCGTCATCACTGCCACTTGACTGAAACGGGGGAAGAAAAAAAATTACGGCTGAGCGAACTCAGCGACTTTGTCGCTATATTTAGCGACTTTTCAGACCCCTCCAGCGACTATTTTTTTAAAAAAGCGACTAGCGACATATCTGGCGACTTTTTACGGTGTCACTGGCGGCTTTTGGAGACTCTCACGTGAAAGCATGTATCGTTCCTACTCTGCCGTGAGGCGCCTCCCCCATCCCAACCCCGTTCTCCCGCAGGAGTCCCTCTCAGCGCTGCAGTCAGAGCCGCAGGATGTTTACCCTCAGCGTCCAGACTGCAAATGAAGCGCGCATGCGCCGGGATTGACGCCACAAATTGATCACAATAATTAAAATAGCCTGCGCTTTGTAAAGTGAAAAAAGTCGTA
>NW_015151306.1:359151-361198 GCF_000732505.1 Cyprinodon variegatus | reverse complement strand
CCCGCCGGTACCCATCAGCTGATTCCGGAGTCCCACAGGCCAAAAAGGCCCGATAGGCCTCCTTCTTCAACCTGACAGCATGCCTCACCGGAGATGTCCACCAACGGGTTCGAAGGTTGCCGCCACGACAGGCACTAACAACCTTGCAGCCGCAGCTCAGATAAGCCGCCTCGACAATGGAGGAACGGAACATGGTCCACTCGGACTCAATGTCCCCCACCTCCCCCGGGATGTGTTCGAAGTTTTGCCGGAGATGAGAGTTAAAGCCCCGCCTAACAGGGGACTCTGCCAGAAGTTCGCAGCAGACCCTCACAACACGTTTGGGCCTGCCAGGTCTGACCGGCATCCTCCCCCACCACCGGAGCCAACTCACCACCAGGTAGTGGTCAGTGGAAAGCTCAGCACCTCTCTTCACCCGTGTGTCCAAGACATACGGCTGCAGTTCCGATGAAACGATAACAAAGTATCATCAAACTGCGGCCTAGGGTGTTCTGGTGCCAAGTGCACATATGGACACCCTTATGCTTGAACATGGTGTTCGTTATATTGTTCTTGACTTACATGGGCCCACCATCCGTGAGAGGGGCCATAGGGGTTGGGTGCAATGTGTGTTTGGTGGCTGTGGGGGGAGGGGACCCTGACGGTCTGATCCTTGGCTGCAGAAGCTGGTTCTTGGGACGTGGAATGTCACCTCGCTGTTGGGAAAGGAACTGGAGCTAGTGTGTGAGGCTCAGAGGTTCTGGCTAGAAATAGTCTGTCTCACCTCGACGCATGGTTCTGGTTCTGGAACCAGTCCCCTTGAGAGGGGCTGGACATACTTCCACTCTGGAGTTGCCCACGGTGAGAGGCGCCAGGCAGGAGTGGGCATACTTGTTGCCCCCCCATCTCGCCGCCTGTACATTGGGGTTCACTACAGTGAAGGAGAGGGTAGCCTCCCTCTGCCTACGGGTGGGGGGACGGGTTCTGACTGTTGTCTGTGCTTACGGGCCTAACAACAGTTCAGATTACCCACCCTATTTGGAGTCCTCAGAGGGGGTACTGGAGGGTGCCCCTCCTGGGGACTCCCTTGTTCTGCTGGGAGACTTCAACGCTCACGTGGGCAATGACAGTGAGACCTGGAGGGGCGTGGTTGGGAGGAATGGCCGCCCCAATCTGAACTCGGGGCGGCCATTCTTTTCTTTTACAAGAAAAACCACCAAGTGATAATAATGTTGACTTCAAAGACAAAAAAACAGCATGGTCTTTATTTTCATTTTGTCTAGAATGGAGTCTAAAACTAAATAAAAAATGTGGAAACTGGTTACCATTTGCATGTTTCCAAGCAATACAAGGCCTTGTCCATATAAACGTTAACAATAACATTCATGGTTTTTCTTCTGTAGAGGGATCAGAGAGAGTATATATACAAGTTGTCCACTGGAAAACCATCTAGAAATAAGTAAAAATATCTTAAATTAACTTTATTTACCATTAATTTCAGTAGGTAAATGAGATAGTTTGCCAATGGAATGAGGATTTTTACACTTAGAATAAGATACTTAGATAATATGCACTTGAAAAACTCCACAAAGACAAAAAAAAAAAGAAACTGAAAATGTTAGAACTGCAAATTTACAGTCGTATGTTTATATTACTGTTTTTATATATATATTTTACTATTTTCCAAGGCTGCACTTTAAAAAAAAGGAAATTGTCTAAAGAGCTGTTCTAAAGGAAATTTCTTTTTGTTTTTAGTGTAGTTTTTCATCATTTGCATTAAGCTCCAGATTTAGTTCAAATCATTATATTTAGATGTTTTTTTTCTAATGGGTGCAAACTTTTGTTAATATGTAGTTAATATGTAGTTTTACTCACACTTGTTCTTTTCTTTGAGGTTCTGAAAACGCAGGTCAGCTGGAGGTGGAGGCCAGAAACAAACCACTTTCCCCAGAAAATGAGGGGTGAATTTAGTTTTATTTGTTACCTTAATATTTTTAGTTTTTATTTGTATTTAGTTTTGCATAGATTTGTTGTTTCTCTGTTATATTTTGCCTCCCTCATGTGGAAG
>NW_015151306.1:354498-357337 GCF_000732505.1 Cyprinodon variegatus | reverse complement strand
CGACACATACCTATCCCTAAGCCTAACCTAAACCCAATTCACACCTTAGTCCTAAACCTAACCCCCACCCCAAGAAGAGAAACTTTCCTTATGGGGACCAGTTGTTGGTCCCCACAAGTACCTATGAGTCCCCAAAATGTAGCATATTCCTAGGAAATTGTCCCCACCAGGTATTAAAGACATGGCCACACACACACTCCTACTCGTTCTGCTATATATAGTGAGGACCATGTGTTGACTCCCATTAACATCCATTGATTTTCAGTCATTTTCAAACCTTTCTATGCCCTAACCCTAAAACTAACCATTACCAATGCATACCTAACACTAACAACAACAACTGACACCCAAAATAATATGTGCGGACATTTTGCCGGTCCTCACATTAGATTAGATTAGATATATTAGATTCAACTTTATTGTCATTACACATGTACAGGTACTGCATTTCGTTGCCTTGTACCTGTACATGTGTAGTGACAATAAAGTTGAATCTAATATATCTAATCTAATCTAATCTAATGTGAGGACCGGCAAAACGTCCTCACTTTGCAACACCTGGTCATCAATTTCATGGTGAAACTGGAATAATGGTCCTCACTCTGAGAGTTAAACAGGTACACAAACACACATACACACACACACACTACAAATTAAGTTTGGGAAGAAAAGTTGAATGTTAAAACAAATAAAATCTAAAAATGATAATGTTTATACTTTGACTCAGCTGATCAATTCAAAAACCTGTCGTTAATCCCAATGCTAATCCAATTAAAGCATAAGTTTATATGTTTATCCTAATCTTTATTGTATTTTATATGATCTAAATAAAGACGGAATGAATCACTTTATCCAGAAACAATAAACTGTAACAGCAGAATAGCTCTTTCCTCCTCAGCAGTGGTTCAAAACAAACATAGTTCTACTTTCCTTGAGAGGAATAACAGAAAAACTCTGTGAGGTGATTCTGGTTCCATTGAAGCTCTCTACTCATATTTCCCCCCTACAGTCACTGTGTAATCTGGATTCTTACCTTCTGTGGCTGATTTACTCCTCGGGTATTAAATACACGATTGATTCCAGTTCTATCAAATGATTTAAATAGTTGATGAAACCAGGGATTAATAAAACACCATCTGTTCCAACAATTAGGGAACAGAAAGAAGTTATAAGACTAGTTCCCTATTTAGCCATCCCTCCCCCAAACTCCCATAGTGGATGTCAGGAATGTTGAAGTCTACTGTAATTTAATAGTAATGAAAAAGAAAATATATTAACAAGTTTAAAAAAACAAAAAAAAGTTTAAGTGGACCCCTAATTCATCACTCTGCATCATTCTATCTCTATTCTCCCACTCTGCAGAATCTGTTAGTTCAATCTCTAACGTTCTGCTCTCTCTGCTTTTTCTCATAGTAGCTNGCACAATGGCAGCCCACTGCTCTGCATGGGGATGGGTTAATGCTGACAGTGAACTTCCCCATTGTGGGTCAATAAAGAATTTACATAACAATATTTTTTATATGACTTATGATTTAGTTTTTTTTAAAATCAATAATATTAAAACACATCAGCTTTTAGTCTTCACATCCTCTATGTGAGGCTGTTTGGGGGGTAAACACAGAGAATCATATGACTTGTTTCTCTTCCCTAAATGTTAGATCTGATTATGTTTACCCCCCCTCCTTCCAACACACACACACACACAGGTTTGTTTTCATGACATATGGGGACATTTCATTTACCGGCATTAATTTTAGATGGCCTAACCCAGACCCCAACCCTTACCCTAACTCCTACGTCTCTTCCCTCAGTCTAAACTGCAGGGGGTAGAGGAGGCGGAGTTTACATGCCAGACCGGCGGGGGTCGACTTAGCCCATTCCAGGGCGGTCTACCCTGACTCTGCTTCCTCCTTTGATCTAAAAAAAAATTTATATTAATATATTTGTCTTTAATTAATTATAACCTCTATAAAACCCGACCTTATTCTACCCTTACACTACACTTATACGCACATATCACCTTATCAGGACAATTAGCTACTAACTCTAACCTATGTAACCCACATCTCAACCTAACAACTTACCAGATCAATTAGCTACTGACCCTAATGATGATGTAAACCATACCTAACCCTAACACCTGACCCTTACCCTAAATTACACTTAGCCGATGCCTAACCCTGACCGTTACCCTAACCCTAACCCTGACCGGTGCCCTGACCCTAACCCTGACCGGTGCCCTGACCCTAAACCCAGCCCTGACCCCAACTCTAACCCCAATTCTACAAACTGGCTTGTCCATGGATCTGAGAGATACCAACAAACGTGCGCCGGCCCGTGCAATGCCTTTCATCCTCTAACCAACTAGAGTCCGACGACTAGAGCCCTAGTCGAGAGAGTGTCTAACGCCTACCTAATCCTAACCTAAACTGAACTGAATTCAAACCTTAGTCCTAAACCTAACCCCGACTCAAACAAAAGAACTTTACCATATAGGGACTAGTCTAATGTCCCCATATGTACCTACAAGTCCTCGCATGTAGGATATTTTTCAAAATACTTCCCTCACATTGTAGGTAAAACAAGACCACACACACACACACACAAACATGTTGTGTCACAATATCCTTGTGGGGACCTTCCATTGACTTCCATTCATTTCCCACTAATTTATATGGCCTAACCGTGACCCTTGCCCTAACCCTAACCATTACCGACACATACCTATCCCTAAACCTAACCTAAACTCTATACACACCTTAGTCCAAAACCTAACCCCCACCCCAAGAAGAGAAACTTTCCTTATGGGGACCAGTTGTTGGTCCCCATAAGTACCTAT
>NW_015151306.1:351220-352355 GCF_000732505.1 Cyprinodon variegatus | reverse complement strand
TGAGATGACATGATGTGAATTGGAGCTATAGAAATAAACTGAATTAAAGTAGCAACAAGATTGATAGAAGAAATGTCAGATCTCAGGTCATCTTGTGCATATTTACACTTTTTTTTTAAGCACAATGCTAATAAAGTTAGCTAAACCATATTAGCTTACAGGTATTTTTTAACACACACCATAAAAGGGCCGCTAATAATCCTTTTCTTGTAAATAGAATTTTTCTTCCTCTGTGGCATTAAGTGACAAAGGTCAAAGCAAACTTAATATGTTTGAGAGCTCTAAAAAACGGAGGGACTTTGAGAGGCTGAAGCAAAAAGTGATTCCACCACTAATATTAAAAGTCTTTGTTGCCTTAAAGTGTAAGAAAAACAAACATTCAGTGACGTTAAAACAGGTTTGGCACTAACAAAAGACTTAGAATTAGAGACTTAGACAGATTTTATTGTCATTTTGTTTACACAAGGTAAAACAAAAAAAAATAATAATTTGGAACAGCTGTCTGGACAATTTCATCTTTTTTAAAAGTGCAATATTAAAAAATATTAAAACAAAAAAATATATATATATAAGTAAAAACAGTAATCTAAACATATGCATTGTTTAACCCATCAGTTGTTCCTTTAGCAGTCCACCAGGTGGGGGTAATGCATCATTTTCCTTTGCTCAGCATTTTATCTCCATGTTCACAGCAAACATATTCTGCTGTCATTTCTTCTGTTGTTCTGGCAGTGATGACTTCCCATTAGACTCCTGCTTAAAACTGAGTTTCACTTTCAGTTCTCAGATCTAAAGGACTGAAATGTTTTTAATCTATTTACTGTTGATTTATAGAAGAGTATTGTTTATACTTTAAGTGTTTTTTAATCTGTTTTTGTTTTCTTTTCTTGTATTGAATATGAGACATGGAGCCAAATGTAGACAAAGAGGGAGAGTCCTGGAAGAAATCCTTAGAAGACTTAATATCTGAGGCTGAGATGGAGATTCACCTTCCATTAGTTCAATCATGTCTTATAATGGTCTAGATCAGGGGTCTGCAACCTTTCATAACCAAAGAGCCATTTTTTCCGGGGTCAGACCAAGTAAAAGTTGTTTGGAGACACAAGGTATGACATTAAAAAGAAAAAAAAAAAAA
>NW_015151306.1:343989-349530 GCF_000732505.1 Cyprinodon variegatus | reverse complement strand
ATTCTGACTGAATTCTGACAATAAAAAAGTCACAAATTCTGAGATTAAAGTCAGAATTCTGAGAAAAAAGTCGGAATTCTGAAAAAAATGGCAGAATTCTGAGATTAAAGTCAAAATTTTGAGAAAAAAGTCGGAATTCTGAAAAAAATGGCAGAATTCTGAGATTAAAGTCAGAATTTTGAGAAAAAAGTCAGAATTCTGAAAAAATGTCAGAATTCTAAGATTAAAGTTCTGAGATTAATCTCAGAATTCTGACTGAATTCTGACAATAAAAAAAGTCACAAATTCTGAGATGAAAGTCAGAATTTTGAGAAAAAACTCAGAATAAAAAAAAAAAATGGCAGAATTCTGAGATTAAAGTCAGAATTCTGAGAAAAACGTCAGAATTCTGACTTTTTTCATTCTGTCTTTTTTCCCATACTTAACTGAAATAAAATTAAAAAATCAGTGAACTTTTTTTTTTTTTTCCACTGGCCCTAATCGTCTTCCGTACGTTTTAGGCTACTATGGAAGGTAAAATGTCAAACTTCCTGTTCACTCAGCAGCAGTTCTCCTCTCTCTATAAACCTCTGAGCAATCTAACAATGTTCTGCAGTGAGCCGGAACACTGTACTTGCAAGTTAAATATTTAGTTTGTTAAATAAACATTTAGCCACAAAATAAATATTTAGTTTGTTAAATAAAATATTTAATTTGTTAAATAAATATTTTGTTTTTTAATTGCTGCTCTCTTACATTTGTACTTTCCTTCCACAGTGAAGCACGGCTTTTCTGCCCTGAGATCCAACCATCAGCTGTTGCTCTCTGTTCCTTTTTGCTGCACAGAACTAGAGTAGAAAACCTTTAGCTACGCAGATACTTGTGCGTGGAATATTTTACAAAGAAACTGGAAGTTAACTGAGTTTTTACCTTTAAATACTTTTAAGTTAAAAGTAAAAGATTTTGAAGCAGCCTCAATGATCTGTAATTGTTTTACTTGATATGTTTTTATGTACTTGTCATGTAATTTAATGTATCTCTGTTTATTATCTAACTTTACTGCCTCTTTGCCAGGACTCCATTGGAAAAGAGGTTTTTAATCTCAATGGAAGTTTTTTTCTGATGTCAAAGTTTTACACTTACTGTAAAGGTTCTTATTCTTACTTTTTCCTCCTTAGTTTTATATTTCTACCCTTATTTCTGCTGCACGCTTGCATATGGCTGCAGAAATACCAAACTCTCCCACTGCTTCATACGTTACCCCCACTAGGTGGACAGGTAGAGGAACGACTGCTGTTTTCATTTTGTTGTCAGACAAGTTTTCAACGTCACTCTCAGCGTTTATATATTTCTAAGGAACTAAAGCAACAAGGCTGTTTGACATTTATTGGATCATTTGACACAGCAAGCAGCTCTGACCTGGAAAAAAGGCTTCTCCTGTTGTTAATGCAAGACTTGTACGAGGAAACTATCTGTAAATCAGCTTCAGAAGGTAAGGCTCAATTTTTAACACTGAATGCAGGAGGAATATGTTGCTTTGTTAATTTAATGACTAAAAAAGCCTCATAAATAGTAAAAAAAAATAATAAAGTAAAATGCTTTTTATTCTTAATCTGAATCTTTCTCCATGCAAAGTTGCCTTTGCAGCCTTTTTTAGAATCACATGAGTAAAAATCTTCGCCTCCATGACTGAATAAACTAGAATTTCACAGTATGTGTTACTTGTTGCTTATTGCAAAGGAGTGAAGGCATGATTAGCAGCTTTGTTTTAGCTTATTGTTTCTTAAATACTTTGTAATAATGAACACAGCATCATTCACTAAATAAAATCACAGTTAATTAAAAAAACTTCCTCAGATTCTAAAGTTAGGTCTCACTCTGGAATATTATACATGGAAAGAAANGAGATCCAACCATCAGCTGTTGCTCTCTGTTCCTTTTTGCTGCACAGAACTAGAGTAGAAAACCTTTAGCTACGCAGATACTTGTGCGTGGAATATTTTACAAAGAAACTGGAAGTTAACTGAGTTTTTACCTTTAAATACTTTTAAGTTAAAAGTAAAAGATTTTGAAGCAGCCTCAATGATCTGTAATTGTTTTACTTGATATGTTTTTATGTACTTGTCATGTAATTTAATGTATCTCTGTTTATTATCTAACTTTACTGCCTCTTTGCCAGGACTCCATTGGAAAAGAGGTTTTTAATCTCAATGGAAGTTTTTTTCTGATGTCAAAGTTTTACACTTACTGTAAAGGTTCTTATTCTTACTTTTTCCTCCTTAGTTTTATATTTCTACCCTTATTTCTGCTGCACGCTTGCATATGGCTGCAGAAATACCAAACTCTCCCACTGCTTCATACGTTACCCCCACTAGGTGGACAGGTAGAGGAACGACTGCTGTTTTCATTTTGTTGTCAGACAAGTTTTCAACGTCACTCTCAGCGTTTATATATTTCTAAGGAACTAAAGCAACAAGGCTGTTTGACATTTATTGGATCATTTGACACAGCAAGCAGCTCTGACCTGGAAAAAAGGCTTCTCCTGTTGTTAATGCAAGACTTGTACGAGGAAACTATCTGTAAATCAGCTTCAGAAGGTAAGGCTCAATTTTTAACACTGAATGCAGGAGGAATATGTTGCTTTGTTAATTTAATGACTAAAAAAGCCTCATAAATAGTAAAAAAAAATAATAAAGTAAAATGCTTTTTATTCTTAATCTGAATCTTTCTCCATGCAAAGTTGCCTTTGCAGCCTTTTTTAGAATCACATGAGTAAAAATCTTCGCCTCCATGACTGAATAAACTAGAATTTCACAGTATGTGTTACTTGTTGCTTATTGCAAAGGAGTGAAGGCATGATTAGCAGCTTTGTTTTAGCTTATTGTTTCTTAAATACTTTGTAATAATGAACACAGCATCATTCACTAAATAAAATCACAGTTAATTAAAAAAACTTCCTCAGATTCTAAAGTTAGGTCTCACTCTGGAATATTATACATGGAAAGAAACAAGTGTACTCTAGATTTTTTTTTACTGAATATTTGGTTGCTGGAAACCGGCGAAAGGTACGGAAGAGGATTTGGGCCACTGGAAAAAAAAAAGTTAACTGATTTTTTAATTTTATTACAGTTTAGTATGGGAAAAAAGTCAGAATTCTGACTTTAATCTCAGAATTCTGACTTTTTTCTCAGAATTCTGACAGCTAACAAACATGTTAGCATCAAGCCATAGCCATGTCTGTTTTAGAGACTAGCTCTCTTGTTTTAATGACCTTCTGCTCCTCTAGTAATGAGGGGACCCCTCGGGCACGTAAAAAGTCACCTCAAACAACTCACATCTTTGTCAGTGAAGCTGAGTGCTCTACATCTCTTCCTTCATGGTGCTCATCTACATTAAGATCCAAAATTCTGAGAAAAAAGTCAGAATTCTGAGAGAAAAGTCAGAACTCTGAGATTAAAGTCAGAATTCTGGGATTAAAGTCAGAATTCTGAGATTAAAGTCAGAATTCGTAGAAAAAAGTCAGAATTCTGAGAAAAAGTCAGAATTCTGAGATTAAATTCCAAATTTAATCTCAGAATTCTTTCCAATTTTTCCAATACTAAATTGAAATAAAAACTTTTTTTTTCCAGTGGCCCTAATCCTCTTCCGTAGAAAGGAACCCAAAGGAAAATCGTTTGGAAGAATTTTATCAGTACTGAAGCTCGTTTTTCTGAGCTTTGGATTTAGCGTCATGTTTGGTTTCTCTCTAAAAATCTCACCTTTTTGCTGCTGATCCTGGAAGACAGAGATGCACATTTCTGCAGACAAACAGCTCACTCTAACTTCAAAAACTTCTGCTTAATGTTTTCTTTACTAAATCATGCCGTTCTTTGTATAACAGTGCCGCATAGACAGCGTTTAACTCTAAAGAATTCGCCCTGCATACACCTGTCATCAACGACAACAACTCAACAGAAAAACAAACAAACTATGACTTAGTGCAAGATTTAATTTCCCTTTGGGGTTAATAAAGAATTTTTGAATATCTTACAGACAACTCATAAAACGTCTGAAATGTATTTCACTAAAAGGTAGTTCAATCTGAAAAACTCCCAGGGAGAGAAAAAGACAATTAGAAGAGTTTTATTGACACAATTACTTTAGATTTACTGTAGGCGCTCAGATGGAGTTGGTCAGTCTGTAGACTGCTGGTTGGAGAGACGGTCTGCTGAGCTTTATGGGGAGATCCAGTGGACTGCGTCAGCTGATACTAGAGATTCATTCAGGGACCTGGAAGATGGAAGTCCAGCTTGGATAACACAGGTTGAGAGAACCTGTCAATGATGAGCAAGCATGAAGCGACAGTGGAAAGGAAAAACTCCCCAGGCACAACATGGATCGGTTGAGATGAGACAGGGAACGCAGTAAGAATCCGGGAGGAATGACACTGTTGAAGCTTTAGCCAGGATGGTGGAGGAGGAGCGGGTTGAAACGGGGTCATCTAAATCGAAGTCCGACATAGCGCGATCGGCGCCTGCGCTTTGGGTGGCAGACTGAGATGTGGAGTGGAGACCTTTTAAGATGAACTATGGATGTTGATGGGCTTTCATGGAGGTGTGGTTCAAAGCTGATTAGCTGGTGTCAGAGGCCGGATTACCAGAGAAAACAGTCAAGTAAAAGAGGAAATAACCGGTTACATTTCTAATTTATGAGAAACGCCATCTTCAGGCACAAACAAGATCCAGTAAAATATTTTGGGCTTCTGGTGGTTAGGAATTAGTCCAGAGGTGAACTAAGCTGGTAAAGATTCTCAGTCATTCAGGTCAGAGTCATTCCAATGAAGTTAAAAAAAACAATCCACTGGACTTTGTTTACAAGTTTGAAGATGTTTCGTTTCCCATCCAGGAAGCTTTTTCAATTCAAAATGTCAGAATTACCGTTGTGTTCGAGGCTCTATAGAGTGGACCAAAAACAAAGCCTTGTTTTGGCTTAGAAAACATACAAAATGAACCGGACAAAATGATCCACCCAAAGAAGCAAAACAACCCCCATTCCAAAGGGGCGGAACCGTTCTTCACCTTATGTCGGACTTCAATTCATGGAAGTGATTTTATTATCATTTACCCCATTTACACTACCCTTGAAAAACCGATCCATGCCGAGACCGGTCCGAGCTCGGATCAGTTAACCGGGCCGAGCTCGGTTCTGACGACCGTTTCCACGTCACGCTATCTCGGTTCATCGACTCCTCGCCTCCTAGTGACGATCTGCGGTATTACTGCCGGCATTGAAGGAGGAAATCAAGCAGTTTGTAGCGGTAATGCACCAAAAGTTGTTTGCCAACCACCATAAAACACAAGAAGAAGAAGAGGGGAATCAAGCAAATAAAAATGGCGGCGCCCGTCACATTCAGAAAGTTATGCTTGATTATTATTGCTGTACTTTGGTGTTATTATCTAAAATGTTGTGTGGAGAAGATTTCGATTGTTGTTTATAGTTGTTCTTCTTCTTCTGTTTTGCATTGGTTGGCAAGCAACTTCCGGAGGGGCATTACCGCCAACTACTGGAATGGAGTGTGAATCG
>NW_015151306.1:341103-342985 GCF_000732505.1 Cyprinodon variegatus | reverse complement strand
GTGCTGATACACACCTTCAATCTGGAATGTTCTGAGTTGACATGCATAGAAAAGTATGTTTGATCTGGTTCCAGAATGTCTGACATAAGTTCAGGAAATAATGAACAGGAGCTTCGGTAGAATCAAGGAATGAAAATAGGTGTAGTACGATGGGCTGACAGTTGAAAAAATCGAAATCTAGATAAGTCTTTTTTTCTTTAAATAAGCGCATTTGTTCTTGAATTGAGGAGTTAAAAGAGATATTTTGCCAATGGAACAAAACACAATTGCATTGTCTTATTTCAAGTGCATATTATCTAATTATATTATTTTAAGAGTAAAAATACTAATTCCATTGGCAGATCATCTCATTTACATACCCAAATTAAGAGCAAATACACTTAATTAAAGAAATGTTTATTGTTATTAGATCATTTTTTCAGTGTAGACTGAAGATGCCAGAGCTGCTTCACTACAAAAAATGTTTTAAATCTAAATAATTCTTTTTTTTTAATTAAAATAAGTGAATTTAAGCATATAGGCTAGAAACTTGCCAATGGAACAGGACAATTTACATTTAAATAAAAAAAGAGGGTTAGTACACTTAATTTAAGAAATTTTTCCTATTTCTGTTTTTGGTAGTTTGGGAAATGAAAGCTGTCGAATAAAAATAAATCTACTCTTCTTGACTATAAATTCTTCCTTTGTTTCTTCTTATTGGTAAGTTTATCTCTGTTCTTTATTTTTACAGTGAGAGAAGACATCTTTAACTTCCAACATGGGAGCAAGTGAAAGCACGACATTTGGACCTTGCTATTACAAAATGAGCACAGAGGTGGACAAGTACCTCTACAAGTACATTTTACCCATCATCTGCATCCTGGGCTTAGTGGGGAATTGTCTAGTAACCTTCACCCTGGCTGTTGGAAAGAAAAAGATGAGTAGAAGTGATTTCCTCCTGCTCAATCTCGCCATCACCAACCTGCTGTTTGTTGTGGTTCTGCTTATCCTATCCTTCCACGAGCAAGTCGAATGGCTGAAGGGGGGAGTGGCCTGCAAGCTGTTGAAGGGCTCCTACAGCATCAACCAATACTGTGGAATGCTGCTGCTCGCCTGGATCAGCCTTGAACACGGCATGGTAGTCGTAAACAATAATCTAAAGACGCCATCAAAATCGTTAAAATTTAGCTTTACCGGCTGCGCCTTCATCTGGGTCTTTTCTATACTGGTTTCTATCCCCGCCTTCCTCTTCTATACCTCCTATGACTCAAAGCCTAAAATCATCTGGAAAAACAAAACAAAAGACAAAGAGACCTCAAGCCCTTCTGATTTCATCTGTGGGTTAAATTTTGAGGGGAGTAACTCGCCCAATTTGACACGGTTGGCCATTCCCAGCGTCCAAATGGCTGTTGGCTTTTTCCTGCCTTTGTTAGTCATTATTTCAAGCTACACCTTAATCATCCACCATCTGCAGAAAGAAAAGCTTTCCCAAACTGTGAAAAATGGGCTAAAAAATAAAGCAACTAAGAGGGCGATTTATGTCATGGTCTTGTTTGTGGTCTGCCACATGCCCTACAATCTCATTCTGCTGTATGACACCATCACCATGTCCGACGAGAGAGAGTGTAAAGCAGCAGACGGTTTGCAGACGGCCTTGTCCGTTGCTCAGGCCGTGACTTGCCTGCAGTGCTGCCTGAACCCAGTGGTGTACAATTTTATGGGGGAAAACTTCAGGAAAAAGTTCCAGAAATGTTGCTCAGCCAAAGGGAAAAGAAAATATGACTCAGCAAAAAGGTCAAGTCGGTTTCCAGGTACAGAACAGTTTTCAATGAAAACAATTAAAGAGTCAAAGGAATTCTTAGACACCTAATATCTCTGATCAAAGCCTTTGTTAGGGTTCGTA